>NC_056731.1:520534943-520604943 GCF_019279795.1 Protopterus annectens
ATGTCACACTTTCCAGGACAAAACATATCTACAGCCGTGCATAGTACAGAATTATACGTATTTGCACAAATAAAAGCTTAATCTAGTAACATTTGAATTGCTTATGCTACTTGACATAACATATACAAGTTTCATATATAAAATAACTGTTTTATGCAACTATTAATGAAACATAGAATAAAATAATGTCCTGTAATCAGGACATTTGCTATGTCTTGATTATTTTCGCAGGACACAACTGCCTAAAGAGGGACTGTCCCAAGCAAAGTGGGACAAGTGGTAACCCTAAGGTCCCACCTTGACCAATTGAAAAGGTGGCAAACCTATAATAGATATGCGGTAACGTGACACGGCCGATGGATGTGGCTCCCACAACCCAACTACTTGTCTGTATTGAAGAGTCTCGGTTGCCATGTATCAGCCAGATGGGAGCAGATTGTATGAGGAACACACAAATAATATGATTAATTCACTGTACAGGCCACTGATTCCATACAGTTGAATGCCATGCCATCGCCTAATGGGCAGCCATTCTCGATACTGTAGTAGTCATGTAGTCCGATGTGATAGGCATCACAAGGTGGGAGCAGATTGTATGAGGAACATACAAATAATATGATTGATTCACTGGACAGGCCGCTGTCTCCGTACAGTCGAATGCCATGCCGTCTCCTAATAGGCAGCCATTCCCGATACTGTAGTCATGTAGTCCGATGTAACAGGCATCTCAAGGTGGGAGCAGATTGTATGAGGAACACACAAATATGATTGATTCACTGGACAGGCCGCTGATTCTGTACAGTCAAATGCAATGCCGTCGCCTAATGGGCAGCAATTCCCAATACTGTAGTCATGTAGTCCGATGTAATAGGCATCACAAGGTAATATTGTGGTCCTTGTTCCCACCCAGGGGTGTGAGTGACAGATAAAAGCACCAATGTCGGTGCATTTGCAAGTGTGGGAGCGAGCAGGTGTAAGTGTGTTTGGCTACCAGTTTGCGAGTATTGCACTGGTAAAGCAATGTAGAGGCTAACCGAGTGTAAGAGGCTGTAACCAGAGGTCAGCAGTGCTTAACACTGTGCAAACTCATGCACAGCCACTCCAAACTGCTTTAATGTGCCTTACTCCCTCCGTATCCAATGGGCTTGTTCTGCCCTGCAACCAAATAAACGTCCTTTGCAAGGATCGGAATCAGGACCCTGCACACACAGCTAATGTGTATTACCAATACACCATGGCAGATATACAGAGAATGGACAGTACCACAAACATATCATACAGTGCAGTCATTCAACAGTATAGGAATGTATCCCATCATGTAGATGTATATGTGAGTGTTTATGTCCAGCATATAGGTACATACATATATAGAGATGTATCAGGAACATACCATGTGGCAACAAAGCATTACAAACAAATGAAATGGGAAACATCAGCGACAACTGTATTATGTAGTGGTGTTGCTCTATGTGATCTCAACACTCCCTCAGACAAACGTGTCAGTCATACATGAAAATAGTTGTACATTGGCTGTATACATCACTCTGTGCATGTAATGTACATTAACATAACAATACCTGTCCAATCATTATGTGTGAACAGTACTCTTGCAAGGTGCTGTGTGCAACATCTTCATCATGATAAAGGTAAATAGGGTAACCATAGAGGGACCGGTAGTGTTGTGTGTACAATGGGGTCATCCTCATCATGTGTATCTGGACCATGTAGGAGTGATTTGCATACCAGGATCATGCGCCTGAGGGACAGGGGTGAGGATAACAGGAGTATGTTGTGATGCATATTACAAGGGTTTCATGTGTCCAGTGGGCACGTGTGTGTAATGGACAGCTATGTATAGGGCAGATGTTGCCCTAGGAGCCGATTGGCCTTATGTTTCTATAGAGGAGGGTCAGATGTTGGGGAAGGAGTGTAGGTATGGCCATGGAGGATAGGTAGGATCACAGAAAAGACAGCATACAGGGTTGGTATATGACACATGTGGGGGGATACACACCGGATGGGGATGGGTGTTCGGCATTCACAAGCCCATGGGAGCATTGGGATGGAGATCCCCAGCTATGGGCAACTGCCACTGCACCTACACAGCTGCAAATAAGGCAGTGCTGGGGACTGCCCAGGAGGGGCAGCATCACTCTGTAAATGTGACACTCTGCCCTTGAGCTGGCATATCTGGCTTTGGAAATCCTTAAGGAGCCACCAATGCAACACGTCCAGGACCACACGACAGCAGACATGTACATGTCTGGTCCCGCTCCTAGGGGGGATATGCTCCATCCTCAGTGGTGGTACCACCAGAAGGTGGTGCAGAACCAACAGAGGTTGATGTCTATGGCTGGGCCCCAGATGTGATAGTGCCCGGTGCAATGGTCAGCTGAAGTGGGACAGGAGGTTCTGCTGGGACCTCCCAACCCATTCAGCCTATGGTGTTGCATTTTAAACCCACATATGGCTTAGTGATAGACACCAGCATACAGGATTACCTACGACAGTATGCATAGATATCACCAGCAACCCAACACAACAGATGGTATACATTTGCAGAGGGAGCACAACACATGCATATATACTGTATGCCATCTGTACAATGTGTAGTAGACATATGACCACAGCTATGAACAGTTGCCCATTATTGGCGTGTCACTGGGAACCCCACACAGTGTCTGTCATACCACTGTCTCATGTGACACATGTCCAGTCAGGGATGCAATGGCAGTAACACATCCCTATCATCATGTACTGTCTGCAATCCTCACACCATGCTTCTGCTGTGCACAGATGTGTGTTCAGTGTGTAACAGAGGAAACACATGGTTGCACACACTGACCAGTTCACAGATGGACCTACAGATGGGGGTCTCTCATGAACAGAGTGCTGTCATGTTTGTATTATAACATGCAAAATAGCCATTACCACGCACATGTTAAACAGGCAGTAGTCTCAATGAAGCATAGCTACACTTACATGCTGTAGTCATGTGTGGCACATCACCTTCCTGTCTTTAGGCTATTTCCCACTGTGGAAAATGATTGAGGTACAGCCAGATATCATCTGTGATGCCGTGTCAGAACACCACATCCAGGTACCACTCACAGTGACTGTCATGGCCAAATAACAACATGTTTCCCTTGATAGTATACTGTGTTTATCATGTGGATGGCTATGGGAACACCATCACAGCTGTACGACATGCAATCAGCTAGAGGAGGACTGCAATAGGTGCAGAGGTCAGCACCTGACCATGTCCATCACTTACAATATACATGCTGCTGCTGTGCAGGTGTACTCCTTCACACCCACCAGAGAGTGTGTGGGTGGGACATGCAAAGTGCACAAGGGAAGGGCTTGGAGACTTAGCCATAAGCATCATGTGCCACACGCCGAACAGTACAGGGGTCAAACCCCTGACTGACTACTCATTACTATTACATGTGCATGACATTACTACATGTGCCACAAAGGCGACATGTTGCTGTGCTGTAAGAACATATATGTGTGTAGGTGAGTGACACCTGCAACAGAGATATAGGAGACATACATTAGGTGTGGCACACATGGCTGTCCACATGAACGGATGCCATTGTCACCACAACCACTCTCTAATGGACATGCATTGACACCTTTGTCAGGGCCACAAATACACAATGTAACTACTTAGTTTGCCACACTGCAGTAATGCACAGGACCACATGCACCACAGGGGATATCTGGAGGTTCTATGGGATAGGGCATGTGAAAGTGTTAGACATCTGTTGGTAAGCCAATGAGGATTATACTGGGAGTGACTGTGGCTGGGAGCATCACAACCCACATGCAGACACATGGTGCCAGTACTGGCATGCAGGTATGCATTGCTTCATGGGTTTGTAGTGGCTGGCTGTGCAAGATGGTTGTACAAGGCTGGGTGAGGGGTAATCCATAGCATTGTGTCACCCAACAATGGTGTACAGTGCAGGGGTGTAGAGTCTGCAAAGTCCAACACAGATGCGTACTGCATTATCTGGCCTGACATCCTGGTTACCAATGTGTATGGCCATAGCTTTGTAATGCATGCCATGTCTGTGTTCAATAGTCCTTCACATGGACATTGCCTGGGATGTGCATGTCCCACAATACTGTACAGTGACATGTACAGGTGTACCTGGTTTGGCAGACACATGTTGTGTACATAGCCTGTTATCCCCCGATATGCCAATACTGGCCTGGTGTGGCGAAACCTGCTTATAGTGAGCAGGTCGACCCTTCACCTGCATGGATAGTATGATAGAGGTATTCCGTGGTGTCAGTGGCATGGGTCCATACAGAGCACATGTGTACAGCATTGTCTGGCCTCGGTGGATCACATTTGATGGCACAACATATGTTGCAGGCATTCAGTGTGGAACATAGTGAAGGAACAATGTCTGCATATATGTGCCTATTGTCCTCTGCAGGCCACTGCATTCACACCATGCCTACTATCTGTCATCAATGTGCATGGTACTAACAACATAGCAGGATATCCTAGGCAAGTTTGTTTGTGCATTGCACATGGGTGCGGGACATATACCGGGTACTAGTGGGGCTGCATACTTTGTTCACCAAGCCTTTTGCCAGATGTATGGGTATGGCTTGCCAACACAGTCCCATGGCTGACTGACAGCTGTACTCCTTGTGAGGTGGCCAATGTGTCATAAGACGGATACCATATAGGAAAACTACAAAATCCACTCCCAAACATGTCCAATGGTAAGACAATCATGGCCACCTCTACACAGGCTTTGACAGACAAACACACACTTGACATGTTCTGTATACAAACCCCTACCGTATCACACTGCAGCAATATGCTTTTAGGGCATGCGCTATGGTGAATACTACAAAGCACTGTACTTGTCTCACGCAGGCAGATACACACAAACACACACACACACACACACACACACACACACACACACACACACACACACTTGGCATGTCAGGGATTAGAACGCCGACCTAACTACTTTACTACACTACAGCATTACACGGTTACAGAAAGCACTACAGAGATTACTGGGACACAGCACTCCCAAAGGTGTATTTGTAGGTGGGTGACATCATCAACCTTGCCAAAGGTGGGCATAAGAAATGTAAGGAGTGTGAGCAATCTAAAAGGATTACTCAGTCCTCAGGCAGACGGACACACACACCCTCACACACACACACACACACACACACACACACACACACACACACACACACACACACACACACACACACACACACAGCAAGTGTGGGAGTAGAATACCAACCTAACTACTTTATTACACTACAGCATTACGCAGTTACAGAATGTGCTACAGAGATTACTGGGACACAACACTCCCAGAGGTGTATTTGTAGTTGGGTGACATCATCAGCCTTTCCAAAGGTGGGTATAAGAAATGTAAGGAGTGTGAGCAGTCTAAAAGCATTACTCAGTCCTCAGACAGATGGGGATGCACACACCCACACACACACACTCGCACACACACACACACACAGACACACACACACACACACACACACACACACACACACACACACACACACACACACACACACACACACACGGCAAGTCTGGGATTAGAACACTGACCTAACTACTTTATTACACTACAGCATTACACAGTTACAGAATGCACTGCCAAGATTACTGGGACATAGTACTCCCAGAGGTGTATTTGTAGGTGGGTGTCATCACCAGCCCTGCCAAAGGTGGGTATACGAATTTTATGGAGTGCGAGCAGTCTAAAAGCAATTTACCATCCTCTGGCAAATGGGGACAGACACGCACACACACACACACACACACACACACACACACACACACACACACACACACACACACTCACACACGCCAGTGGTGGGAATGGAACACCTGCATATTTACAGATCACTATTACAATACTACATACTTACGAGTCGTGCCACACAGACTACACATTTCAAGGCTGTCATTATGACCTTCTAGGAATGCAGACATCAACAGGGATGCTGGCAGTTAAGATGTACATACGTGTGAACCTGTGTGTTTAAAGTAGGAATCCATCCTGACCTGGAGTATGTCCATCTGTGGAATGGACGACTACTACCACTATACAGGGTTACAATGGCCCCGCCCAAATGCAGAGGCACATAACCAACACAAGGTGTCACTGGGCATGCTCATACATTTAGTAGCACAGGGCTGACTGGGATGCACTCTGATTCTAAACACGGAAGGCCACAGTGGCCATGCTGTTACAGGTAGACGTAAAGAACAAATTGTAATGGGCTCTGGTGTTAGGAGTTGTCATTGTTAGCAAGAACGCTGCTCTACATATATATGACACCGGTCTTTTACACGACATCTGCTGCTGTCCATCACCTTAGATGTACCATCCTATACCAAGCACAATATCACCACTCGCAGTGATGTCTTGCTAGGAGTGGAAACTGCTTGACCAACACAATGAGCCTTGCTAGAGGTGGTAACTGCTTGAACAACAGAATGAGTCAATGTCCTGCTGTAAGTACGAGGTTGTCCAGTGTTTGTCATTCTGGGATGACATGGCTGACAGTAGACAGGCCTTTGACACATATCACATGCATCCATGATTCAAGGGAATGGGGATAATACCCAAGTCACATCCTTCCATACAGTGCCATTCCAAGGCAAATGCTCTAAACACATGATAGCACCCTAACACCTACAGGGCAACTGCATTGTTTTCTTATGCTAACCAGTGCTAGATGTGTAGCGTCCATAATCACAGCTGGTCACTGTAGATCCAATAATGGGGAGTACTGGCATCTGTGCAGTGAGGAATACCTGGCTGATGGCTCTGTAGTGCACAATAGCACTACCACCATATACCTCAGAACCAGACATGTGGGCCATAACACAGGTATGGACTGCTCCAAGTGGTGGTGTCTCCGCATACATAAAGCCCACTCACATGTACTGACCGGTACCCCCACGGAAGGCATTACAGATGAGTCATGTGCAGGACACAGTGTCACATGCTGCATTCTAGGATGTAAACCTCAGACACCACCATGCCCTCGGACCACCAACACGCATCCATATATGTTGTGGGACATATAAGAGTACACCACCATGTGACCCTTGATCAGTGGACTGTACCAAGCTCTACATCAACTGTAGAGAGTATCCATGTACTGACACAGTTGCATCATGTGTCATGCAATGCAATGATACCACTGTCTGTAACCAGGTCAGCTGTACACATACCAGGGTCCCTCGGTACTTTCCAGCATTAGCAGATGACTGTTGCTGTACACCAGTACACACCCCCATGTATGGATATCACATACATGTACCTGTCCTGGGTATGTACATGCCACACACACACACAACATACATGTAAATAACATAGCTGTTGTTGTCCTTTTTGCAAACATATTACACACATGCACATGGAATGTAGGTCTATGGCTGCTGAATGCTAACAGTACATAAGGTGTGATATCAATGTTGACAGAGGTAACATTCCCTCTGTACCGGTCACCCATTACACCTATCATATCATACAACAGTCCATGTGTCATGTATGTCGTTACACATGTCCACCAATTGCATTGCCTACAAACATGCCAAAATGACAGGATTGTAGGACCTACACACATGTACATGTAGTGTGCATTCAGATAGCATGCGTGTGCAGTTGCTGATGTATACAGGTGATGTGTATCCTAGTACATCATGCAGTTGCAATGCAGCATCAACATTGCCAACTGTATATGGTGATATGCTGATTGTATGGAAAGATGTACCTCAGGTATGGACAGATGTGTGGAAATAACTAAGTGGTAGGGCATCTTTGCAGATGGAGGTTTGCTGAGGCCAGCTCACAGGTGTGTCACAAGCAGTCCTACAATAACCTGTGTAACCGGTAAGCAATGGTTTCATTAATTGAAGGACATAACACACAACTTAGACAGCGGTCAGGGTGACAGCGAAGGTAAATCACTTGACACCTGTTAACAGTTAAGATGTCCCGTGTGCATATATCAGCACTGTTGTCAAAGGAAGCGTCAGTACAGTTTGTAACGTGTGCAAGTCTGTCATACATATCATGAGCTAGGCAGGTCTTTTATTCACAGTACTGGCATGTGTGGTTGCATGTGTGTCCATATATGTCACGTATGGTGGGGAATGCATCTCAATTGTTACTCACTCTCCTGTACACCAGTGTACACATCTGTACAGACTGCAGTGTAGAAAGCAGGACATAGGCAGCAGCGTGTATCTCACACATGTGAGGTATCTGTATGTGCGTGACATAGGTGTATTCAATACTGAATGCCACAGTGTGTGTATGTGTGTGTGTGTGTGTGTATGTATGGTTGTCTGGTCCCTGGAGTGAGGATGTATGTTACCATACTGAACTGATAAGACTTCTCCCCCCATCCAGGCGATGCATTCTACTATCCGTGTTGATGTCCCCGATCTTAGGCCATACTGACTACCTGTACATGTGTATTCTCTGTGACGCATCATGTAGGTGCACAGTACTGTAATGATGATTTGCACATAGGCAGGGGTCCTCATCTCACCAGTAGCAATTGTGTGCGAGTGTGTGTTACTGTGTCGGTGAATCTGTGAGTGTGTGGGTGTGTTAGTGTGTCACTGAATACATGTGTGTCAATACCTGAGTGTGTGGGTGCAGTTGTGTGTTGGCATCCTGTCATGGAAACATGTATTACTGATTCCCAAGGAGGCATCACACTTCCCACTGGCCTCTACCCTTGTAATCAGCTAGACCGCACTCTTACCTCACCACTCCATGTAACTGTACCTGTGATGTCACCCTTTATGGATGTCATGTGTGTAACCACAGTAGCTTAATACATAGCTATCATGCTCTTTGATCAGTACACGTGTTTGGAACGCGGGACAGTCTCACTGTTATGTGGCAGCTACACGGTGCATGCTGGTATATTCATACATACCTGTGAGTAGTCCACATTGACATATGGGACACTAACTGCAAACACTGACATCCACCGGCACATGCCAATTAGACATGAAGGAGGACAGCAGAACATCATGACCAACATGCAGTTACTGTTGTTACACAAGACACATACTGTTAACAGTACGAAATGCATTGTACACCTGTAGTACATGGTATGTCTGCTGCCTGCCAACAGTACTCAACAATTGTAAACTACACTTATCTTCCCAGTCTGTTCACCCCATGCATCAGACCATATGAGCATGTCCCTGCACCGATGGTGTGGATGTCAGGGATGCAGCACAGGCATCATAATATGCACAGAGTGATGATGTTTTCCAGAGGCCTAGGCTGCACCATTGGATGACATCATGTGAGTGGGTTAGGGCCTTTGATCTAATTGGACGTGTGTGGATGTTATGCATGTGTGTGTTGCGGTGCCCTACATATGTTTCCAGTGTGTGCGTGTATGTATGCACACAGTTCTGCCATGTGTCTGGCCTACACAGGGGTATTATTGACAGCTACAGACTGTACAGGCCAGGTTTTACAGTTCACGGTGTCCGGCCATGTATATGTGACCTGTGCCTGCCAGGGGTTGCACGGGCACTACCAGGCAGAGGTGCAGATTGGATACTGTCTGATATCACTTGTCCACTGGAACCATGTCCCTGTTGGAACCATCCCAGGCCATGTGCACGTGGCCTGCTGTGTCATGGTGTGGACAGCACAGCACCAGATGCACTGCTGCTGCTATCGCCACTATGGGCGCAGACATATGAGGTAGCTCGTACATGTAGACCTGAAACAGGTGATGTAGCAGGCCTACATCCACGTGCCCGATGCCTCACTCCTATCAGATGTTCTAACACAGACAGCTCATGCTTGCAAATTGTCATGCCACGGTCAAGGACTCCAACCATATCACCCAACCATTTATCTAAAGCTTCAGCAATCTGCTATTGAGCATTTACCATTGCCTGGATGTTGTTGTTTAAAGAATGGACAGCAGCCCTCTGAAGCCTCTGATCCTCTCTGTTGTGCCATTCAGCACGTGCCTGTGCCTCCATTATAGCCTGAAACATGCGTCTGGTGACGCCAGCTGCTGCGCACTGTCTTGCAGGACCATGTTGGCCAGAGGTACTCCTATGGGCAACACTGGCCACATGCTTGTGTGGGGCACTACCAGTCAGTTGGCTGACACCATGGTGTGCAGGCACACCTTCCATAGCCCCTACACTTTCCTGTTCCAAGCTACCGCGTGCCAACTGTCCTTCCTCTATGGCCACTGGTGATGGGGTATGTGCAGGCATGGGATCTGTGTGTGGGGATGAGGGGGATATAGCTGGAATGGTAACCAATGGCGCAGTTTCAACCTCTGACAACTCTACCTGTGCCTCAATCATATGTTCATCATCATTGCTAGAGTCTGTGGGGACACTAACATCAGATGTACCGCAGGAGAGCAACGCACCTACATCACTTGTGAGGGCAGACAAGAACTGTACATTGCAATCTATACAATAGAGACACACACACACACACACACACACACACACACACACACACACACACACACACACGCATGTGATATGACAGAAGGCATGCAACATGCATGTGATACGGCAGATGGCATGCAGCGCAGACAATAATAGTGGTAGTTATCATACATCCCTGGGTTGCACACAACAGCATGCATGTGTTATAGCAGATGGCATGCAAATTACACAATCATAGTAGTAGTTAGCATACAACCCTGTATTACACCATGTAGACCAGCACAGGTTAACAGTACACCTGCCTGATGTGTGGCATATGACCTTGACAATCACATGTAGTATGACATGTGACCTGCTTATGTGTGCAATGACATGCATACATGTTTAACACAATGGTGTCCTGTCAAATATGCAGTGGAGTAATGGTGTCCCAATGCAGTGTTGTCTGTCTGCCCTACAGATATACTGCACATTTAGCTGATGTGCATGGCCATTGCAGGGAATCATGAGGCGTCTCTATTGCTATACAGTGTGAGTTACAGACACAGTTCATAACCATGACTGTGTTCAGATACAATACATATATACTGTGGAATGTGACCCACGTTACTGAGGAGTATACACACTAAACCATGATGAGGAAGTTGTGACACAGGTCACTGAAGGGTATACAGATGACACCCCTGCACATCTGCAACCATATTGCTGCTGCCTGGCAACTATGGTCAGACATGGCGAACACGCCAGTACACCATGTCCCACATGACATCTGTGTACCACACATGCACTCACAGACACACACACACACACACACACACACACACACACACACACACACACACACACACACACACGCAGCAAGTTTGACATTGATGTCCGACACCAGCAAGGGGAATGTTTTGTATCTGTGGGCTGATGTGGATACTGTACAGGTGACTGCTGTCATGTTGTGACACCCTCAAGATGTTCAACACATTTTATGTGGTGGATTGATGTTACACCTACACAAGATGTGCACAGGCCTGTAGGATTTCTAGTGTTCCACATCTACAATATAACCATTACTCAAAGGCCATAGTTGGACCATGTGTAGCCATTGTATGACAGGGTGTACACACAAGCACATCACGTCTACTGTGTGTGTTGCTCCATGTCTGTGGCCATCCTCCATGGCTATGTGTGTACATGTGTTGGCCAAATTATTATGACGGACATCTATTTCACATGTCTGTGCTGTCCCATATGACATACACCCATAGATGTCATATATGCTCCACTGATGAGAGAGTTATGCAGACAAAGGGTGGTATGTGGGATATGTTTTCAGGTTAGTTAGGCAGTGTTGCAGCTAGGCCACTAGATGTCATTAACATGTCAAGATAGCACATCACATTGTGTGACATTCATAGCAGGGCTATGATCCACACCAGTGAATCCTATAGGCTGGCCATAGTCCAGCCCACTGTGTAGTACTGTTTGTATTCCCCACATGTGTAGTTCTGATCTATAGTACATGTCCCTACAGTGGGCAGCACCTCCACCATTGTATGCACAGCTGTCCACACATCTGGCAATGACAGTTTGTGAGGATTCATGTCGGTGAGGTGATTCACATAGTTTGCAAGTGTTGCATATGGGTAGGCATTGTGATGCATTGCAGGTCTGACCTGTATATTGTGACAGGACCATACATTATGTGTACATGTTGTAAATGGCCACATGGCGGATAGATCTGTGCATTATGAGTCCTGATAAATAATAACAGTCTCACCTGCAACGGGCTGCTGTCGCAGTGGAATGCCAGAGGTACCTAAATAGGAGTAACACAGCAGTATGAGCATTATCCATGCCTGTATGATGGCTACAGGGTGCAATGTGCATGTTAACACATACACCAGTACATTAGACTATACTATGGTGTATGCACATGTGTGCATACACAGAGTAGCATACTATAGTATGTGGCATGTGTATATACATGCCTGACATATGATGTTACACTACATATTGTACAGTGACACATGCGACTATATGGAATATAGTTGTCATATGTGCAATACTGACTTACCAGGCAACTCCAGGCTCAGTGGTTGAGAGACACCCACCTCCACAATATTAGCTAAGGCTTGTAGATGTGGTTCTGCAGGTGTCCCCAGGTTGGCCAGTATCTCCTCAGTATGTGTGAGTGGGGGCTGTGTTGGTGGTCCACCACCTGTTGCACCTTGTTCCCTGGCGATAGCATTCACACGCTGTTTCTAATGAGGTCTGTACAGTGTCTGCACACCTGCTGATATGTGCAGTTGTGGCCACCCACATCATTAACCCTCCTGCAAAGTTCCAGCCACAGGGCATCCCGCTGCTGTGCATCCTGTGGCACATGGCTGAACAGGATATCATGATTGTCAAGTAGGTATGGGATGAGGGCCTCATCCTCCAAGTGGGTAAAAGGGGGTAGCCTTGCATGCGGCATACCTAGAAGACATAATGATGGAGACAGGTCACAGTAACTCACAGAGACATACAGAGCTACAGCTGAACATACATGTGTATCGCATTTATTATGTTTAAATAGTTGTATTTGCAAATCTACATGACACTGACGTGTTTGTGTCACACACATGTGACACTCAATGATGAGTGGATATTATCACCATATATGTGTGTGTGTGTGTGTGTGTGTGTGTGTGTGTGTGTGTGTGTGTGTGTGTGTGTGTGTGTGTGCCACCTGATTAAATTGCTCATACTCCATGTGGATGCTGTCTTGATGTGGGCATGTCTGTTTGCCTGTACTGGTGTTCCTACCTATCAGCACATGGCTGGATGTGCCCACATTAATGCAGTCAACCTTGATGCTGTGTATATGTCACATATAAAGACATGATCTGTGACCCTGCAGACTTGCTCACATAAGGTTTTATATGTATGTGTTCTGCATATACATCTACACGGCCCTGTACAGCAATTCAACATCCTGCCATGTATCACCTGTGTTGCATATGTGATACACATGGGACACTGGCTAGCCAGATGGTATTTGCAGGGATGGATATCAACTATAGCATGTACAGTCAAAGTCAACTAGTAGGCTATATGCCATGGGCCATGTATGAATCTAGGATAAAAGGTTACCTGGCAGTAGCTGACAGGCAGGTCTCTGGGGCCAGGTGGAGCAGTGCCACATACTGAACCACAGAGTTAATGATACATTTACCATGCGGTCATCACACCATGTCTGAGAGGGGAACAATGTGCACCTTTGATGGACAAAAATGCATAGTATGGCAGGACTATGTAAAGTGTATGGGATAAGGATCTGCCCAGCATGTGGAAGGTGGATGTCCATGAAGTATTATGTGTTTGAGATCAGGATGTGTACATGTAGCATATTCAACATCACTGGGTTGGACATGGATTTATTCAGGGTATGCATCATGCTACATAGTGAAGATGGGGACTGGGAAGTCTGGTGTAGGCCATCTGCACATGGCCAATACCCCTTAAAGGAAATATGTGATCTGATTATGGGTCACTTGAGTGTTGTGTATGGCTAGACAATGATCTCTATATTCATGGATTGCACCCTGTCATTATTAGGGTTGCCACATATGACTACCTGACAGGTGTGGTGATGTAGCTATCACAGGAAAGACAACTGCCCAGCTGCATCCCTTACACTCAAGTGTCCATTACGTTAACTGGTAGTTCATGGGTACAGGGTTATTAACATAGGGGTGACAATGCAATATGTAACTGTCAGATTGTGGCCATATGTGACACACACCTCACCCACAAAGCCCCTTCTGTATGTTGTCCACAACACTCTTGAGTCAGCTATTGCACCTAGGTCATAGTCATTCGTATACTTCAATAGGCAGATGCCTTCTGTTTGTCTGTGAGGTATGGACTACAATGAGGGGGAATACAATTAATTAACCCTGTCTTACTGTAGCTGACACTGGTGTGATGAGCATGTATTATTCAGACACCTTCTGTAGTATTGGTTCTGCCAGCAGTCCCATTGCAAAACACTCCTGTGACATAGGAATATACATCTAGTATACCGAGTGTAGGTGGTACACAGTATGGGTGGTGATGTCCTATAACCTGGCAAGGTTATGATATGCAGTGTCAAATCAACCTTACTGTCATCTACATCTGTACTGCTGACATCAATTATTTGATCAAGGTTCATGGCCTTTCAGACCAGACTCAGCAGGGTAGTAGTGCAGTACTTCCCATTATCAGTGGTGTCTCCCCCTTTGTGGGTTGTGATACCTGTTGGTGTGCGCCATTCAGTGTGTACACAGCCTGACATGGAGCTATGTTTTACATAATGTGTACGTGGAGAGCATCTTGTTTTGCCATATGTGTATGATACAACCTGTGATGTGGACAGGTCCCATGCAGCCTGAGTGCAGCTTGCACCTGCATAGTTGTGGGTACAGGGGCCCTGTGGTGTACATGGATATATCATTGTGTACCTGTGGGGGGGGAGTGTGTTTATGTTATCCAAGACCCTATCTGGATTGCTTATTCATGCTTAGCACTTGTTCAGAACTTGTAAGCACTACGTTAGCTTCTAATTAGTATAGCACTCAATCTTCCTCATTACCTTGAAGTAAACAGGTTTTGTACATACTTTTCTCACTTGCCTAGAGTAAAATAGCTCCTGCATTCACTTTCCTCACTTATCTAGGGGAAATCAGTTCTATATTCAGGCATGTCCAAGAGTCAACTGCCAGTGTTCTCTACTGTCTATCTGATGAATCTGGACATCTTTAGGCAATGTAGACATTGCCTCATATACACAGACAACCCACTCCGTCTACCACCCAACACTACAACCTGTGAGAGATGCACTTATCTAGCCACAATGGAGGTAAAGCTCTCTCCAACCAAGCCTGACCCTGACAGTCATGTGGAGAAGGTAAACATTTGCATCACACCACACTCATCACATAGTTTCACTGAATCTACCCCACCATTAACTGAGAAAACTACTCATGTACCAACTCATTAGCTCAACACTTTCTGGTATTCATAAACACCAATGCCCTGGATTAACATATCCACACACTCACCAGGGGGCAACAATATCCTAGACCTAGGCATTACCAACATGAGTGACTGGTGCTCCACACCTGAAGTCAACTCCTCGTTGGTCTGATCCAACCATGAGCTGAACACCATTGATATCCACCCCCTGCCCCCACCCCCCCATTAAGGTAACCACAGTATAACATGTCTACAAAGCCAACTTCATGCTTCTTAAGACAGATGCGGTGAACGTCATGACACCCATGCAGATGGACAATACTGTTACAACTGCTGAGTCCTACACAAATGCACTCTATAAGCACTTACATGAGTGCATGGATTGTGCTATCCCAAACAGAACCAAGACGCTATACTCCTAATTAAGGAAACCAATCTGGTGGTCCCCTGCCATAAAAAAAACTGTACTACAGGAGGAAGACACTGTTGCAAAAGAGAGTACAATCCCATGCATGGAGGAGCTCCCTGGTCAGCCTCAGTAAGAAGGTGAGATCCCTTATAAGATCCTCCAAAGCTAGCTATGAAAACAAAACCACCACTAATTCCAACAACAACCACAAAGCATTCTATAGCTATGTCAAATATCTCAATGTCAACACCCAGATCTGCTCTGAGTTACAGCACAAAGGCATGAACATTACAGAACCAACTGATATTGCCAACATCCTGGCAGATAGATTCAGTGCTACCTTTACCCCCCCCCCCTCCCTCTCCAAGCTGCACACTCTAAAGCCAATATCACAGCATCCATGGGACCGGACAACATCCCAAGCTGCGTTTTACATGAACTTAAGAACGTACTGGTTCCCCACCTATGCACCATGTTCAATAATATCCTCACATTGGGCTTAGTGCCCCCTGAATGGCACGCAGCAACAGTTATCCCACTCTACAAAGGTGGCAACACAATGGACCATGGGACATATTGCCCTATAGGCCTGACTAGCCTGGTCTGCAAGGCTATGGAGTACATCATGGATCTCAGTCACAGAGACATTGGGTACCTTCAAACCTTTGACCCCTCCCAGTTTGGCTTTGTTAAGGACAGACCATGCCTTCTAAACCTGGTGAACTTCTTAGAGACAGTTACCAAGGCATTAGATGAGGTAAGGAGGTCCACACAGCCTACCTAGATCTCTCAAAGGCTTTCAGCACCATTCCTCATTCTGGTATTATCAACATACTCATCCACCTGAACATTAACCTCTCCGTCATGTGATGGTTTGCAAAGTGGCTCACGGACAGGACCCACACAGTGGGAGTTGCATACCCTAGGTCCAACTATATACCAGTTATAAGTGGCGTCCCCCCAGGGCTCAGTCCTAGGACCTCTCATGTTCGGTATATAATTCTCTGACATACAGGCAAGCACAGGAGGGCTTTGGCCACAAAGGTTTGCAGATGACTGCAAACTAGGGGACATTATTGTTTCCCCAGCTGTTACAGACACCCTCTGGAAGAGTCGCACTGAGACGGATACCTGGTGTCAATATCATGGCCTCAAGCTGAATGCCAAAAAGGGCATAGTCATCCCCTTTGGATACAACTAATTACCTGTGGGCTACCACATAGGTGCTAGTCCCCTACATACAGAAAAGGTAATAAGGGATCTGGGAACCCCAGTAGATAGCAATCTCTCCTTCAAAACCCATAATGACAAGGTGGTTAGAATATCCTTCTACATGGCCCCCCTAATCTCTAATGGGTTCACATCCAGATCAAAGGAGGCCATTGTGCCTCTCTACTCATGACTTATTAGACCCATTAAAGGATACAACACCCCATTTGGGATATACCTTACAAGACAACTGCAACAGCTTGGAAGACCACAACAGTACCACACTAAGAGGATTACTAACCTCAAACAGATGACCTATGCAGCCCAACCTAAGAAACTCCAGCTGTACTCGGTTGCATACCGCATACTCACAGGTGATCTCTGCTTGACATACAAGGCCCATGTCCAACCCAGTATTGCTGGATATGCTCCACCTAAACAGAGGCCCCTGAGAGCCACAAGCTCGAGGGATATACACCTAACCACAACGATGACTAGGACGTGCTGGACGGATAGATTCCTGACCCGGACACGCCCCATGCTTTGGAACATGATTCCAATGTACATCAGGCAGGGCCCCTCTTCAAGGGAAACCTTGACATGTGGATGGGAGACAGACATGTACCCCAGGGATCACTGCAGTAGCTCTGCTGGACAGACGCACAGGGAACTAATGCCTCTGCCATTCAGAGGCACAGGGAACTAACCTATGGGGGTGGCAAAAGCCAATACACTCTAGCTAGGCTTATAAATACCCTTGCTAAGACAGCCTAGTACCTACCTTTGCACTTATTACACATCTTATGTGCATGGATAGTTAACTAGATCTTCCATTTTACTTTGCTATCATGCTGATAAACTGTCGGGTGACTAAAAGTCATATGCATCCTGTTATTGTGTATTGTAAATGCCAATAGACATAACTAATGTTTGCCTAACATAACAGTAATGCTATGTAACTTGTAATACATATCTGCCTACAATACTGTACATTACACAGTTATTGGTACAATATCCCACAATACAAATCATAATTGCACAGTGGGCCAACCTTTGACATGTTATTCTCAGTAATAAACCCATACATATGGCTACTGTTACACTATATCAACATATATTATCCCCTGTTATAGCACATACTTGTTGGACCAGCCCTGCCACTGATAGCGGCTGGTGAGGAATATTTGTGTTCAAAGCCCTTATATAGCATCCTTTGTAGTGTATGAGGTGTTTGCCTTGTGACCTACAGCAGTACACACAAATACTACAAGCGTTACTATGCTCAACAATACATCACTACAAGATAGCTGTTTCCACTATATAGATTGCGTGCACTTTAAATATTACAGAACGGGTACTAAATATACAGACATACTGACTGTTCTACATACCCTATTAGTAACCCGAGGTGTCATTGATTGTTGATTCAATCCTTTTCAGTTTGTGTTTCAATCTTCTTTGTAACGTTCTGCTGGTATATACGGATGGTTTGAATGTGTGATAAGCCATCCTTTTCTAGCTAAATATTGGTAACGTGTGGCATCCTGACCACCAATTGGTGTTCCAAAGTAGTTAATTAGATGCACATCAACTGTGCAGCTACTCCATTAGCCGATACCATGACAACAGTGGTGTATAACTGAGTACTCCTTTTGGGTGTTGCCCGTTTGCCTTACTTTCAAGGAAGACAGCCTGGGTGTGTTTGTGATGTATTTCAACAGCTATATGGAGACAGACAGAGCTATATTAGCTTTATGACTCCCATGGATTGTGTGTAATGGCTAGACGATTTTGTTCTACATGTGAGTACAGCTGTTATATTTCAGAACATTGCTACTTATGCAGGGTTTGTTTGTACCTGATACTTCTGCAGATGTTTAAGTCTGGTAAGGATGTTTGAGCAGCTCAAGGCTGTATGGCTATGCATGAACTGTTATGTGGTTTACAGTGTGCTCACCAGACATCCATGATTTGGCGTACATGTGTATCATACTGTGCTGTTACTCAGTAATTGGTAACACATCCCGGTGTACACACAACCCTCTGAAATGGGATTAGTGCAAACAAACCCTGTAACAGCAGCAGCTGTTCCATTGTATAACAGCAACTATTTCACATAGAGCCATGTTAGTGTGTCTCTGACAAGGTATGTTAAGGCTTCTGCAGATGTCGTACAGTGAGTGAATGATTTGTGATGTTATTACAGTTTGTATTGTAATTTGTTTGGGTGTGGGGGTGATGTTGGTGGGTGTGCATAGCAGATGCAGGTGTGTAGGAACTGCTTTTATACATAATTGATATGTGCGTGAGGGTTCCTTCCTTATTTGAACACCTATCCTTTAGTGGACTAATACTATGGTAATTGCAGGCTGATTCATTAAGGCACTGTTAAGTGGTTCCTGTATAGCATGCAGGTGATGTTAGTCCTTGAATCCTTTCAGCAATACATCAGAATGTAATAAAGTGTTGCTACATGAAAGCTGTGTATTTCTGTCATAGGTATTTGCAGTCATTGTAGTTGTTTTGGTGACTGACCCTCTTTGGCTAGGGTTGCCCCCTTTTCATATTGCCATAGTAGGACATTTTCGGGACACACATCAGATTTTACAGGCCAACACAAACCCACGGTCAGTACAAGGGATATAACTTTCCTTTCTTGCCTAAATATAAGCTTATTCTTGTAGCAGTTTAATTGCTTATCCTGTTTCTTGTAACATGTAGGTATTTTAGATACAGAAAGAACTATTGTATGCAACTATTACATTACATATAGGACATAATTATGTCCTACAATCCCAGGTCATTTGCCACGTTTAATATATTTGATCAGGACACAACCACCCAAAAAGGGACTGTCCCTCGCAAAGTGGGACAGGTGACAACAGTATCATTGGCTCATGTCCATAGCACATTTGTAATAGTGTATAGGCATATAGTCTCCATATCCTTTGTTCATAAAGGTTGGTCGTGGCAGAATGTGTTATTGCTATCTTCTTCTTCTTCTTTCGGCTTTTTCCCGGTTAGGAGTTGCCACAGTAGATCACCTGTCTGCTCATGATTGGCAGTGGCATTTTACGGTGTCGAGTTGCCAGCCCGGCACCCAACCTTCCACAGAAGGCACACACACGCACACACTCACACCTAGTGTCAATTTAGAGTGCCCAATCCACCTACAGCATGTCTTTGGGATGTGGGAGGAAACCGGAGCACCCTGAGAAAACCCACATGACCACAGGGAGGACATGCAGACTCCACACAGAAGGCACCCCAGCCGAGAATCGAACCAGAGAACCTCTTCCTGTGAAGCGGCAACGCTAACCGCTGCACCACCGTGGCTGCCCCTCCACCGTGGCTGCCCCGAATGTGTTATTGCTATGGTCCATGTTATACTCATATATGAACACTTAAACCGCTTTATACAGGATAGCTACAGAATTCCGAAACCACACAGTTCAGACACCCACAGTACCGGGCCCAGACTCCCAGACCCCACATTACCGACAGCGACAGTAACTCGGGAAAGTAACATGAACATGGAACAAACCCACACACACACAGACACACTGCTACCCACCACATCCAAACAAACCATCCTACACTATGTATGAGCAGGTGGGCAAGCCCCCCTACACCCCCATGTAGGTGTCTGCACCCCCACCCCCCCACTTTAATATTCTACCTCCTAGATCGTGCAGACGCACAAAGCTAACCCACACCCACACATTACAGTCCTCCAAGAACACACACCACACTCAGAACACACACTTACACACACTACAGCCCTCAGAAATACACTTACACACAGCAACCTACCTGAACTGCAACACCAGAAGCACTGACTAACTGTCCCTTAACATCGAGATTTTAAACCTCTTAAGCCTCAGGATTACGTGCATCGGTATGTAAAGCAGTCGGTATGTGGTAGGTATCCCATTTATATGTACCTCCATGGTTATGCAGATGGTGTTAACCTATCTATATATATATATATATATATATATATATATATATATATATATATATATATATATATATATATATATATATATATATATATATATATATATATATATGTATATCCCCATATATCGACATATCTCTCTCCCTCTCTCTCTATATATATGATGATGTATATATATATATATATATATATATATATATAGATATATATATATATAGATATATATATATATATATATATATATATATATATATACACATATATATATATATATATATATATATATATATATATATATATATATATAAAACATACACCTTTCAT
Organism: Protopterus annectens; assembly: GCF_019279795.1. Taxonomy (NCBI): domain Eukaryota; kingdom Metazoa; phylum Chordata; order Ceratodontiformes; family Protopteridae; genus Protopterus; species Protopterus annectens. The sequence continues at coordinate 520,556,322 of NC_056731.1, forward strand.
TGGGTACATGCCAGCTTGTCCTATTTCCACACATTCCTACCTTTTGTGTTTTATCCTGTTAGTATACACAACTGCCATTGGTACATCTCAGGTAGCTAAGTGGTATGTTATTGTGAAGATTGTGTACATGGTTGCGTGTTCTATTCCTGGCAGTGGTATTTTACCTCTCAGAGAAGGCACTGCTAGTGCAAGGGTGTTTAATGCACATTTCTGCGGTTGTGTGTTCCACATGTTTATTATTCTGTGGAATACTACCTATATATGCAAGCTGTGTTTAAGGTATACTATGTAACATGTAAACATCTGAGAATATTCCTGTCAGGGATACTACCCATTATTTGGAACTACATCCCTGATTACATTATACAAAACTCCTCACTAACCCTTCAGAGAATCCTTGCAGAGTGGGTGGGGAACAGTGGATACAACCCAGGCATCCCACAACTGGCTCTGCTCCACAGATGGACAGTTTGTTAATCGATGGGGTGGCGACAGCAGACACTTTTTGCCTATGCTTATGAGTGGCCTCGGCAGTTGGGCATGTACCTACCTATGTATCTATGAAACTCTACATACAGTATGGACACATGCTGATAGCTTAATTTACTGTTCAGGTATTGACTTACCTTGTGCCAGTGATGGCTGTGTGTACAATACTTTAGGGCTACCTATGTAGGATGCACACAGTAGACCACCTATACATGACAATTTACAGGTGGTTGTGTGTGTGTGTGTGTGCCATCCATGTTTGCTGTGTGTGCAGGTGGAGAAGGGTGAAAGTCCATGAGTGCCTACACTGTCCGTGTGTGTGCTATACGTTCCCTCTTTGCCAAGGCATGGGCATACTGGGCACACCTCCGTCTGCCTACTGGGGCTAGCACAGGGTGTTCGTGGTCTGAGTCCCTCTGTGTCTGTGGTTCCCTTGGCAATGGTGGTGGGCTGAGAGGGCCTTCACCATTCTGTCCCTGCTGCAGCTGTTTCCGCAGGATCATATTGTGTAGCATTGCCCATACTATGAAGATGTGGGCACATGTGCCTGGAGAGTATTGCAAGGCTCCACCAGATATGTCCAAGCAATAGAACCGTGATTTCAGCATCCCAAACATGTGCTCTATGATGATTCTGGTTTCTGCGTGTGCCTCATTATGGTGTTCTTGCTTGGCTGTGTGTGCATTTCTGATGGGAGTCATCATCCACGGTTCCAGTGCATAACCAGCATCCCCCACCAGGTGGCCATATGGGATGTCCCCCCGGCAAATAACTGATACAGCTGTGAGGCATGCCAGATGTGGGAGTCGTGATAGTTTCCAGGGCTGCCAGCACACACATTCATGATAATGCCCTGGACATTGCACACGACCTGGCAGTTGGTGGAGGGGTATTCCTTGCGGTTTATGTAGTGCCTACCCTGCACACTAGGTGGTGACTTGATGTGTATATACGTGCAGTCTATTGCACCCGGTGCCTCCAGGTAGTCTGCCACATGGTGGAAGAGATGCATATTGCTGGCCAACTCCTCCTGCATTCAGGGGAAGTATATGTGCTCATTGGCATGTGGTAACATGGCATCCAGGAAGTGGTGGAGTACCCCGGATGCTGATGCCTGTGAGATCCCCATGATATCCCCAGTTGGCCTTTGGAAGGTACCTGTGGCTAGAATTCTCAAGCTTGCATATACCTTTGTGTCCACTGGGATGAGTTCCCCTCTGTTACTTCTGGCTCCGAGGCATGGCCAGCTCAGCTCAACACGTTGCTGTATGATGTCCCTGTCCACCCTGTAATGCTCTACTATCTCCAGATCATGTAGCCCCTGGTAGGTTACCCTGGGTCTGAACGCTCTTCTCCTCCTCCGGTGCCTGAGATGGTTGTCAGCATCATCCTCCACACCACCGTCAGTCTCCAACACATGCTGGTGAATCAAAGCTTTGGCAGCCCCTAACATGTACATATTAAAAGTTCCCCGTCTGTATATACCAATGGTGCAGAGTGTCTGGGAATACACAAGTGTGTGTGCGGGGCTTTCACAACTTATACTATTGTGCAATGGATGATGTTGGTGTAATTGGGTGTGTTTGTGCAATTCCAGCTGCGAGGTATCTTAATTTTTGATTTTACAGCAGGTACTGCTATTGTGGGGCCTTTGGTGTTGACCTACGCTTGGCTGCCATGATTCATCTATTGCCCTTTACTTCAATTTTCAACCTGATTCCCCTCCCATTGTCAGGCATGCATCCTGCTGCCGGCTTTCTTGTTTTGTACTTTCACAACCCAGGATTGTGTTGTGAAATGTGTTATGTAGCTGATCTACTGCAAGTTTGCCTTGTTCTGCTGTGACAGTTCTCTTTTCTTTGCTGTACAGCACCTCCCCTTTCCTGTTCTGCAGGTAGCTGCTAGCAGCCTTGTTAGCTGTTGTCAATGGCTCACTGTGAGTTCCTAGGTGTTAATTACTCATTTGTACTCCAATTACCATGCTGCAGCATTTCCTTATTGTCTTCTCATATCCTTCCTGTTTCAGCTGTGGTGCGTACCGCTCACAGCCGTTTACCGGGTTTCGAGCGCGTTTTCATCCACGTTCACATGCACTTTCGGTTACCTTGTGTGCTCTCAGCTAAGCAAAGCTATGGCTACTTCCACACCCCTATCCTGCGGCTTTGCTTAGCAACGGGCAACCCGGATTAGCAATAATCCAATGTGCTTACAGCTACGGTGGTGCACCCCTCTCTTGATGTCATGTTTACCTCCAGGCCACTCCTCTGTGTTGTACCACTATGCCATGTGGTACATCCTTACGCCAGCGGGGCATTTGCGATTCAGTATTACTTGACGCATTTGCATGGCATTGACTACTAATTCCTAGTTACCATGCAGAACACTGTCACAGACCCTTATCAACCCTTGTGCCATGGTTGTGGTGTAGCATGCGTGCCATTGACTATTATGGGGAATTCATGAATTGTGTTACATTGAAGTTTTATGACATCTAAATATATTTTCCTTGTGATCCCGTTTGCGCACAGATGCTCTGCAGTTTTACTTTGCGTTAGTGTGGCCATGACATTAAATGTTATTATTTATGTGTTGTGCATTTTTTTATGCTATTGGCTATATATTTAGCCATTGGCATATATTAACATTATAATACATAAGTTTGGTCTGCTTTCATGGCTCTGATTTTATGTTTGAAAAAATGTAAACTGTTTTTTTGGTTTAGATTTCTTCATGCTTACGCTATGCCTGCACCACTTCCTGAATCAATATATACCTTCACTTGCATGCTACACTGCTGCGCATGGGGTAATTAGCATACATGCACTGGGAGCTGTGCAGCTCTGGAGTATGCTGGTAGTGCATGTGGAAACAGCTTGTACCTGAATCGCTCGGTGACCATATTTGGCACTAGATTGTCGACGCTACTCCGGCGCCTGGCGCAAGCTTCATGAATCCCGGGGAATGATTCTCAGCTTCACACAGACAATATTTCATAACGTCATGGAGTTACTACTTTCCTAAACCTCAATGGTCAATACTCATGTTTATGAGTTTGCTCATATGTTGGTGTGTTAATTTAGCAGTAATTCACCACTTCATGTAGTACTGTCAGCAAAGTCTCCAAAAGAGAGTGCAGTGATGTATTGAAGTATTGTAAATTTTGCATAAAAGTGCATCTTCAAATGCTACACTTAAAATGTTGGAACTGTATACTGACTTGTGTAATTGATCTGATGCTAATTCATGACTCTCCATGATATTAAAATGACATAAAGCCTTAGTTGCTTAAAAATGTGGTCTTGAAAGGATATCCAGGTGCAAAAGAAAATTTTTGTTATGCATTCTAGACTACTATACTTCCTGTAAATAAATTCATGTGTCAGAAAGTCTGATGCCAAAACCCATCTGCACATGGGGGATTGGGGACTGGTTTGTATTTTAATGTATTATCCAGGCCTCATTTGAGTAGAGGGGGTAGTTTTAAAGAAGAGTTAGATTGGAATGTAGAATGATCATAAATTATAGGACATTATGTCCTAAACAAATAGATATGGATGTCAGTTTAACTTTATAGGAATGTGTATATTATATATTGAATTATTGTGTTATTTATGAAACATACAAGAAATATTTTTTCTAAAAAACTACATTTTAAATGGCTTGTTTATAGAATGTTCAGCTTAATAGAATGTTGGTAATGAGGGTGTTGCATTTAAATCGATTAATTGTTTAACGGGAGCACTGGGTGTATAAATTGGATCAAGTTTTAATGTGTAAGCTATTCCAAGAAGGCGAAAGGCTGAGGTACCATAATAAACTTTTGAAGTTGAAGGATTTGTGTGGTAAAGCTGTTATTGTGGTATTTCTTTTTTTATATTTATTTTGAGTGTTTTTATAACTGTAAAGAAAAGGTAGACAACATGTTGTTTTGGCCTAGAATGTCTCATCAAACATAATCTATGGAACAAAAATATCAATTCTGTAACATATATATAGTTTCATAGCTTCAAAGATTCGTGATTGAGTGTTCATGCCATTTTGCCATCAAGAAATACTGTTTCAATCAAAACAGTGTGATAAATATGCTTACCCAAACCATTTGTCTTATTGATTTTTATACTGAGTTATGTTTCAATATGTCCTTATTTAATATTTCAAGAGATGATTGCTGACTTATATAATATGTTTTTGCCTTATTCATGTTCAGTATGAAAATTGTGTTCCTCTGCATATAATTAGTAAGTATTTGAAGGTTAAAAGTAGTTCTTAGAGTTTCATCATTCTAAATTTTGTATGATAATATAAATTTACCTCAAATAAACCTGCGCTGAATACGTTCCTAGGCTCCTAGGTAAGTACTAGGCTAGATGCCTTTGTGGGCCATTTTAAGCATTTTCCCTTTTGGTGCTTGAATTAACCTATTCTGTTTGGCGTTAGATTGGCCTTACCCATCTCATGGTTGAAAACTGTATGGGATTTCACCATCGATAATCTGAAGGGATACATGTATGGGATAAAGCATTTAGGAACCACCCCTGTCCATTAGTAGTATAGGGGGCAAATCATGTAAGTTAATTTTCTGTTTCCAATCGATAGTTCCAAGTTGTGATGGAATATGGACAAGGATAAGCTTTACTTTATGTGGATGGGGAGTCTGTTCCAGAGCAGTTGAACCCTCTTCAAGATACACCTGTCCCTCCAAATTGCTCTGTTGATGTTACAACTCTGGTTTATATCCCATGACTGAATATTTCTGATGCCATTTGACTGGTTTATATTCTAAGACTGAATATTTCTGATGCCATTTGATTTGCTGATGTGCAGCAGGTCTATCGGTATTGGGTCACCTCTTAGCAGTCTCTAGGATACTGAGTATAGAGACAGGGCTTTGCGTTGGTCCATGAAGGACATATGGTTTAGGCCTTGCATCCTTTTAATAAAGAATCTCTGTGGGCATTCCAGTTGTTTCATGTATCATGACAGATACATGCCAAATGGGGCATTATATTCAATGATTGACCTAATGAGAGCTGAGTAAAGTGAGACAACAACATCCCTAGATCTAGACGCAATCCCTTTGTTTATAAGCTGTGCAATACATGACTTTTTTATAACAGCGGACAAAAGTTGGTGAAAAGTTAGGTCACTGTCCACATAAGTTCCTAAATCCCATGCATTTGTATCAACTTTTAGGGGTGTCTTGTCAATGTGGTTATTCCCCAGAGTAGGCAGCTTCTCAAAGGATATGGTAATACATTTTTATCATTTAATTTCAGTCTAAGATTCTGGTACCAGTTATTTGTTTGTGACAAAGCTTCCTTCAAAATGGCTAAGTCATTTGAGGGACTCAGTGACTGCTCCTATCTTACTGACATCCACAAACATGGTCATCCAGACCCCTTGGCATTGGCTTTTACTTCAGAGAAGTAGATGCCAAACAAGCCAAGTTTTATCACTATACCATAAGGGACTCCATTGGTCAATGGTGTCTTTGTGCAGGTAGTTTCACCTATTTTGATCTCCTACATCCTATCTGTGAGCCAGCTGGCAATCCAGCAAGTGATGTCGTTTTTTATTCACAGTTTATTTATCTTTTCTACTATGCTTGAGTAGGGGACTAGGTCAAAAGCCTTTGTCAGGTCAATTTATGTGGTATTTACTGTTTGACCTTTATCCACTGCTTTTATGACCTTTTTAAAAATGTTTACCAGGTTGTGTAAGCATAACATACCCTTGACAAATCCAAACTGAAACAAGTTCAGTGTCTGGAATTTCCCCTATGTCCTTATTGATTAATTTTATGATAAATCTTTCCATGGCTTTGCATATGAGCCTGGTTAAACTTATGAGTCTGTAATTGCCTGGGTTTGTGAAAGGTCCTTGCTTTGCAAGGAAATGACTGTGCCTGTTCTCCATCTGCGTGGTCCCAAACCTGTATGGATGCTGAGGTTAAACAGCATTGGTGGGGGAGGCGGTGCTAAATTGTGCTTCGTGCTATTTAACATGTACCAATGGATAATGTCAGGACCCAACGATGCAGTATTTGTAGCTTTTGATAGCACTTTTAGGACTTAGTCTTCTGTGGTTGCTGGAGGCAAGGTGGTTTCAGGTATATCCTGTGAGATAGACAGAGGGAAGATGGCGTAACATTTGAGTTGAATCTTCAGCCTCGATGTAGGTAACATTGTTGTGAGATAGACAGAGGGAAGAGGGGGTAACATTTGAGCTGAATCTTCAGCCTCGATGTAGGTAACATTGTTCACAATCAGCTCATCACATTGTTGTACTGTGCTTCAGAGATTATGAACATAACTAAAAAAGGCCTTGTGATTGTCGTTGGCTTAGATGACTATTGGCTTTGGTGGATTTTATTAAACTCCTAAAATCTGACATCTTGGGAATTACTTTTCTTACTTTTTGTTAAAATTTTCTTCCTTTTATTGTAAAGCATGTTGATAATATGGTTTCATCATGTGGGCTTCTTTCTGGGGTTTGCCCTGCACTTGTTGCTATGGGGTACAGCTGCATCTCTGCAGCTGTTTACATGCTGTTATAGTGTGGGGTGTTCATTTCTGTGTATTCGTTGTAGGTAATGGGATTGGTGAGGATATGAAGCTTGCCAATGTATCACCAAGGAGTTTGTAGTTTGTTTTAAAGACATTTCTAAAGGTACTTTGGGTGGAAGGGGTCTCTACTTTTAATTTTATTTTGAAGGAAATGGATTTATGGTTGGACATAACAAGTGATGTAGATATGTAATGGCTGGTTCAAGATGCTCCCATATTAGTAAGGAAAAGATCCAGGATGTTATTCCCCCAGTGGGTACTCTGACTAGTTGTTCCATGGGGTTGGTATTGACAAAGTCCATGAATCTCTGTTCTTGTGCACTAGTGGCAGTGTAAGTTCCCAGTCTATAGCTGAGTAGTTTAGATGGTATTGGGTTTAATACTTAGTGATTTTAGTTCCTGTAGAGAGGCATACCAGTTTTCCTGTGTCATAGAGGGAGTTTTATGGCTAGTTAATGTATGGTACAGGACCGTTCTGATGGTTATTTGTATATAAAGAAGGTCTACAGTATTATCCTGCTTTACCTGCATACATGCGAGTCTCTTCTGAATGAAACTTGAAACACCTTCACCTGTTTTCTCTACCTGTGCAGTAGCTGATGTAAGGCATGTGGAAGGGATAGTAAGTGCACAGTTGGAGTGCTCTCCTACATTTAAATCATGTTTCATGTCAACATCATCCAGGGTCAGAAAGGTGCCTAGTGAGTGGAGTTTCTTGGTTGGGCTCCAGGCATTGATCAGTAACTCCTTCATATTTTCTTTTGCTTACTTCTATATATTGGTAGGTTTATCAGGTTGGAATTGCCTAAAAAAAGGTACTCCTACTGAAGTGGAAAATGTCTTTTCCAATAATTGAAATCTTAGACAGGACATTTACAGGCCACCCCTGATGTAAGGGTAAAATTAAAAGCATTGTTGTCGGAGGTTCATTTATCAGGAATAAAGAGAATAAGTAGTGTAGTATTACAGAGGTCAGCCTTGGGTTCAATGCTGTGCAGTGCATTTACTTCACACATCGCTGATAGATAAGAGATTACGAGCACAAATCCACCAAAAGGAAGATAACTGCACAATTCCAACCACAAACAACACCTCCATGAAAAGTATCAGTGAGGCATTACAGTAAACACTCATTGTCAGGAATTAAGTAAAATTTATTAGTAAGTGCTTTCGCCCACTAAAAACAGGCTTCATCTGAGTAACACTTCATATCTAAAACAGCTTCTTAAATAAAGCATCATGTGGCATTACAGCATTAACATTTTAAAGACATACTGTACCATACAACGTATATTTACATATATTTTTAAAAAACTACAAACAACTACAAAACATTATAACCACTTTTCAGTGTTTTTTTGCACTTGTATTCAGCTCAGCAAGTGCCTGCCAGGTGTTCTGCAGAGTTCTACAGCAGCAGGGAGACAAAAGAGAGACTTTGGAGTGATTAAGTATCATTTTTCTGCATTTTCTTGCTGTCTTTAACTAATTCTGCATAAAACGCCAATTTTTTAGCGTTTCTGTGATTTTAAAAAACTTGTTTCTGCTACATATTGTACTTATTTGCTGCCTGCACTTGAACTAAATCATTTTTGTGTTTAAATAATCTATTTAACTGTTGTAGGCTACACACTAAAGTGCGATAGCCATTTCTGTGCATTTAAAGTGTTTTTTGATTGTATCTGCTTTATTTTCTGAACCCCCCCCAAAAAAAATATACTTGTTTCCAACCTTTCTGAACTAGTATAGTCCAGTTTTCAGGTTATTCCTAAATTCAGGGCTGTGTTACAAGTTTCTGTGTTGCGCATACCTTACTTGGATAGAAGGAAGTTTCTCTGTTCACCTGAGAGAGAGGGGAGTTTTGAGCAGCCTATCTGTCCCTGGAGGAGTGGTTTCAGCCCAGAAGTTAGTAGTTTATTGGCCATTGTGGGCTAATTTCTATCTCTTTCATTTCCCTGCTATAAAAACAGCATTTGTGCAGTTTTGCACACCGGGCAGTGCCGGTTAGCTAGGGTTAAACTATTCCCGGCTCTATGAAGTCTACTCTTCAATTTTTCCCTGGGAACTAGACAAACTTTCAAAAGCACTGAAATGATTCATTTCACAGCCCACCACTTGCTCAAACTTCATAGCAAGCACTAATTAACCCTAGCACTAGACCCCCCCCTATACTGTCCAGAAGGACAAGACTCTCTATTTGTCCCTACCAGCCAATCAGTAAAACAGCTCACTTTACCTATTCAGGCATGCTCAAATGGCAGTTTCAAGTGTAACTTTCAGTCCAACTAGTGAATCTGGCCATTTTGAGGCACTGTTACAACTGCCTCATGTACACAGACAACCCTCTCCTCCTACCACCAAACACTAATATATGTGAGAGATGCAATTATAAAGCCAAATTGGAGGCAAAGCTCTCTCAACCCAAGACTTGAACTGACAGTCAAGAGGAGAAGGGAAATACTTGCAACACACCACCCATCTCATATAGACCTATTAAACCAACACTGGCAAATAACACACATAAATACACGAAAACATACTCAGAGGCTCTAAATAAAAATCTGCAAAAGCAACAAAGACCTTCAAGGCAGACATCCAAGCATCCTCCACACCTAATCACAAACTATGAAACACATACTTCAAATAACCAGTGTGCCACGCAATCACAGCCTTTAAGGCAAAATAACATACCCAACACACTAGTAATAGGCGATTCTATAGTCAGGCCTACTGATGTCCCACTAACTAGGCTGACAAGGAGAAGATTACAGTTAGCTCCCTGTCGGGCACCAGGATCCGCCACATAACACAAGCACTCAGGTCGCTCCAGAACAATTACAAATACGACTCTGTCATTGTCCATGTTGGTGTGAATGACCTGAGACATACCTCCCTGGACTACATGAAAAGAGACATGGAAGAGGTCTCTAATCACGTAGCCCAGGCCAGTATGACCCTGACCCTGAGTAGCATCCTGCCCTCACCAAGAATGATGCCACAGTATAACGAAAAATTATCAATTCCAACAACTGGCTAAGCTTCTGGTGTCATTCAAAGGGGATCCAGTATCTGTCCGCCTGGGATGACATGCTCAACAAGCCACGTTGCTTCACAAGAGATGGCTTGCTCCTGTCATCCTTAGGCTTTTGAATAATGGCCAAGGCTTTTGCTGCCCCCCCAAGTGCCTTTTTTAGGCAAGGGTCAAAAGACCAACCCACCACCGTAAATAGCACAAGTAACCAAAAACTGAGGGTAATGCTACTCAATGCCAGAAGTCTAAACCTCAAAATGCATGCACTTGAGGAACTCCTCAGTATGGAGAACATCGATATCTGTGCAGTAACAGAAACCTGGTTTAAGGCTCCAGAGAGCACCCCAGCACTACCATGCTATAACTCATACCATACTTTTCAGCCACAGAACCCAGACCGAAACACAAAAGGCAGGGGTGTATCCATATTCATCAAGGATACCCACACCTCCAGGTTAGTGACACAGTACAATGCCTCCGAGATCATCCATGTGCAACTAACAATGGGCAAAACTGCAATTCAAATTTTAGTTTGCTACAGATCACCCACCATGACCCAGGACCCCCATTCCATGTTTCTGGAGACACTGGAAAATATGAAGGTCCTACCAAACACCCTAATATTGGATGATTTCAATTACCCAAACATTAACTGGGAGAACTACTCAAGTACTAACTTGCTTGCCCAACGCTTCCTAGAATTTATAAACTTGAACCCCCTGGATGAACTGGTCAGCACCCCCACCAGAGGTGACAACATATTGCACCTGGTCATCACCAACATGGGAGATCCACACCGGAGATCAACCCCTCGCTGGTTAGATCAGACCATAGACTAATCACTCTGGATATCCACATTCCATTCCCACACCCAATCAAGGAAACCACTGTGAAAAAATGTTCAAAAGCAAACTTCACGTTACTCAAGACTGAGGTGGAAAGGTTCACAGCCTCCATGCTAAAGGACAGTGCTGTCCAAGCTGCTGAATCCCTTACAAAGGCACTCTATGAGCACCTGCAAGAATGCATGGATTGTGCTATCCCAAGCAAAACCAAGACTCACTCCTCCAAGAAAAGGAAACCAGTCTGGTGGACCCCTGCCATAAACAAGCTATACAATAGAAGGAGGAAACTAGTACAGAAAAGAGTAAAATCCCAAGAAGGAAAGACATCTCTGATCAGTATCAGCAAGAAGCTACGAAACCTCATAAAATCATCAAAGGTTAGTTTCGAAAGAAAAATTGCCAAGGACTTCAAAGATAACCATAAAGCGTTCTTCAGCTATGCCAAGAACCTAAGTGGAAACTCTCAGATCTGCTCTGAGTTAGTGCAGAATGGCACAAAATACACTGAACCGACTGATTTTGCCAACATTCTGGTAGACAGGTTTAGTGCATACTTCACCCCCCTCTCACCCCCTAAAGAGCCCATAACCATACCAGAAGAATGTAGAGCCCTGGCAATCACTGACACACAGGTTAAAACAGCCCTATCCAAAGCCAAAAACACAGCTTCAATGGGATCAGACGGTGTCCCAGGCTGTGTCTTACATGAGCTCCAAAATGAACTACCCCCTCACCTAAACATACTGTTCAAACTCAGCCTCTCTATGGGCTACGTACCCATAGAGTGGTGCACAGCAACAGTTATTCTGCTCCACAAAGGTGGAGCCACAATGGACCCCAGGAACTATTGCCCTATAAGCCTGACTAGCCTGGTCTGCAAGGCTATGCAGCACATCATCATGGAACTCATTAACAGAGACATTGGGAACCTCCAAACATTGGACCCTACCCAGTTTGGTTTGTTATGGGGAGATCATGCCTTCTAAACCTGGTGGACTTCTTTGAGGCAGTTACCAAGGCTTTAGACAAGGGAAAGGAGGTCCACACAGCCTACCTAGACCTTGCAAAGGCTTTTGACACCATTCCCCATTCTGGTATTATAGACAAGCTCACCAGCCTGAACATAAATTCCTACGTCATGAGATGGGTTGCCAGTTGGCTCATGGATAGAACCCACTCAGTGAGAGTTGCAGGCTCTAGGTCTGACTCTAAACTGGTTAAAAGTAGCGTCCCCCAGGGCTCAGTCCTGGGACCCCTCCTGTTTGGTATATACTTCTCAGAAGTACAGGCAGGCACAGGAGGACTATGGCTGACCAAGTTTGCAGATGACTGCAAACTGGGGTACATAACTGACTCTCCGGCTGATATAGACATCCTCCAGAAGGGTCTCATTGAGACGGATACCTGGTGTCAAAATCATGGCCTCAAGCTAAATGCCAAAAAGTGCATAGTCATCACCTTTGGAAAAAAGAAAGTACCCACGAACTACCACATACGTGGTAGTCCCCTAAATACAGAAAGTGTAATAAGGGAACTGGGGACCCAAGTAGAAAGTAATCTCTCCTTTAATAATCATATTGCCAAGGTGGTTAGAAAATCTTTCTATGTGGTCCACCTAATCATAAAAGGGGTTGTATCTAGAACAAAAGAGGTTATTGTGCCCCTCTGCTCATCACTCATCAGACCCATCATAGAGTACAATGCCCCATTTGGAATGTACCTTACAAGACACCTGCAACAGCTGGAAAGACCACAGAAGTACCTCACCAAGAGGATTACTGGCCTCAAACAGATGCCCTATGCAGCCTGACTGAAGAAACTCCAGCTGTACTCGGTTGCATACTGCTTACTCAGAGGTGATCTGAAGGCCATGTCCAACCCAGAATTGATGGACATGCTCCACCTAAAAAAAAACAAATCCCTGAGAGCCACCAGCTCTAGGGATCTAAACCTCACCACAACAATAAATAGGATGTGCTGGAGGGATAGATTCCTGCCCCAGAGACTCCCCATGCATTGAACAGGATTCCAATCTACATTAGGCAGAGCCCATCACTAACACTCTTCAAGAGAAACCTTGACGAGTGGATGGAAAACAGAAAGTTTACCCCGGGGATCACTGCAGTGGCTCTGCTGGACAGAGGCACAGGGAACTAATCTAAGGGGGTGGTGAAAGCCAGCACATTCTGGCTAGGCTTATAAATGCCCTCAGGCAGATAGCCTAGTACTTACCTATGAACCTATGAACCTATTCCTATCATTTTTCTTTGTTTTTACAAAAAACATAATTTCCTATTAACAATAATGTAATCAACAAGCTGATGACTAGTGATCTTAATTTCAAAACACGCGCAATTGAACATGTTTCATTAATGCCAGGACTCTCCATGGCATTTAATCTTAGTTACCATTTCAACTCTTTTTGCTCTAAAATGTTTTTCATGTCACCACCACATTGATTAAATTCCACTCTGTCAATAATAAAAAGTAAAAACTTTTTGTAATTCAAGCAAACAGTACTGTGGGTATACAGCGCATTGCTGTCTTTTTTATTTTTTATGTCTCTTACGTGTTCAGCCATTCAGTTTTTAAGTTTCTTGTTGGTTTTCCCTACATAGAATGATGAATATGAAATATATGTAGCTACATATACCACTATTTTGGTATTACAATTGCATCTGCTTGGACATTGAATGGTTCTATCATATCCAGAAATGGCTACATATGGACAATTGTTTACATATTTGCACCATTTACAACACCCACACTTGTTCATCCTAGATCTCCTATTTTTACTGCCTAAACCTACCCCAGACTCAAACCAATTCTTCAAGTTCTTACCTCTACTATATGTTACCATGGGTTTGGGTCCTAGTTTGGACTTTAACTCTTGAGAAAAAAATGCATCTCAATGTATATTTAAAATACATTTCATAGCTGGAGTACACAACATGTTGTATTGCATAACCATAGCTCCTTTTTTGTCCCTTAATTCACCCTGCGGTGTCTTGTCATCACTAGTTGATACACCAACCCTCAATATAGTTGCAAACTTTGATGTTCCATATCTTAAAATCTCTTTTTTACTTTTGTCAGCAAATTAATAGGGTATCCCCTGTCTCTAAACATTCCTATTAAAAACTTCAATTCTTTAACAAATGTGCTGTCATCACTTATTAGTCTAGATAGTTTTACCATCTGGCCCTTAACTACACTCCTATTTTGATAAAAAGGGTGGCTACTCTCATAGTGTAGTAGGGCATTCAAGTAAGTTTCTTTTCTAAAGATGTTAGAACACAACTTCTGATCTACATTGTCTTTGTATATATGTATATCCAAGTAGTCAATACCAATCACTCCTACTTGCTGGTGAACATTAAAAAACTCGTGGTTTCATTCAAATACTTGATAAACTCTGCAATCTCATGTGTTTCACCCCTCCGCAAAATTAAAATGTCATCCAGAAATCTACCATACATAACAACTTTTGGCATGTACGCTAAATTAAATACATGGACCCTCTCCCATTCACCTAAGACCAGGTCTGCAAAAATGGGAGCACATTTAGCACTCATTGCCACACCTGTCATCTGCTGGAATAATTCCCTTTCAAAAAACAAAAAAATTGTTTTTGAGAATTAATTCCATCATAGTTACTATAGTAAAAAACACAAACCACCACGATTCTCCAAGTTTGAGGCTCCCATAAAGTAAACAAGCAAACAATTCCAAGTACACAAGTGAACCAAAAAAATGGCAGACTGCTCCAGTTCTTCAAATCTCTTTATTCACAAAGGTATGAATGCTTTCGCAGGTTATATTGCTTCATCAGATAGAAACAAGAATAAAACAGACTGCATTAAATACTCTAATGAACAAATGACATGATGCATTTCACTTAACTCTAAAAGGGACACAGTCCTAACAATACATAGCATTATACACACTAACTAAAAAACATATAGAATAAATAAAAATAATATATCTAATATGAGTATAAACTCCTTTTAAAAGAGTAGCTACACAAATACTCTATACTAACTACTGCTACTTCATCTGCGTAGGTACCTACTCTTTAGTTTAGGTTTAATGGGCACCCTGTCATTCAACTCATGCCCATAGTTGCTTCTGAGCCAGATTATACATTTGGCTTTCAATTGTTCAGTAATATTTCTAATATCACCACATCTGGCACTCTCAAACACTCTACCAATAGCTATGAATAAAAATGTGTGTGTCAAATCTGTCTCCAAGACATGTTTAGAAAGGGCACTATTTTGGCTGCCCTTACTAATATGATAAACATGTTCTTTTATGCAGTCCCGCAGGGCTCTATCTGTTTTCCCAACATAAAATTTAGCACACACTGTGCAAGAAGCTAAATAAATGATGTGTTCTGAACTACAGGTTGCATATGTATTAAATGTATATTCTTTGTTTTGATCAGGATGTAAAAACACGTTGGTAGTATATATATTTGTCTCTGTTATATTGTCCTTATTACCATGTTTTATTATGTATAGCCTGGAGCTTTTCTCCCAGGGCCTCCGCTGAAAATGGACATTAATCCAGTCAGATTATCCCACTCAACAAATGTAAAATAAATAAAATAAAATAAAATAAATATACTTGCAAGCAGCACATTTGCCACAGGGAAATTTTCTATTATCTACTCTCTTAATTCTATAAGTTTTAGGGTAGCAAAGACAGTTTTTAAGGGATGTCATCTTTTTATATATAAACCTTGTCACCACAATAAACAGGACATGCTGGAGGGATAGATTCCTGTCCCAGAGACTTCCTATACTCTGGAACAAGCTACACATCTATGTCAAGCAAAGTTTTTCATTAGCACTCTTCAAGAAAAATCTTGATGAGTGGATGGGAAATAGGAAATACACCCCGGGGATCACTTCTATGTCTCCGCTGGACAGTGGCAAAGGAAAATAACTTTCTTGGATGGCATAAGCTATGGAACCTTGCTGGCTAGGTTTACATAGGCCCTTGGGCCGATAGCCTAGTACCTACCTATGAACCTATGAACCTATGGTATCTAAAATTCCCATAAGACTTTCATCAGCCATTAGAATGTTCCAGTGTCTTTCAATAACTCTCTGATACGGAACATTAACACTTGCATAAAACATGGGTTTTTTCAACTTCATATCCTTACCAGAATCCTGTGGCACTACTGTATCATTTAACTTAGTTATTTGGTTGGAAAAATAGGGTTTGGCACTAGTATCTCTCACTTTCTTTACAGCTTCAATATTTTCATCAATTTCTTTGTTCTGATAACCTCTCTCAATGCTTGCTTTTCTCAAATTATTAGTGTGATGTTGGTAATCACTTTCAAGTGCACTTAACCTGGACATCCTAAATGCTTGACTGCAGATTGCATTCTTAAAAATGTGTGGTGGGTGCATACTTCCTCTATGAAGAAGATAGTTACGATAGCACGGTTTTCTGTGAACACATTTGTATAAATACTGTCACCATTCTTTCCTATGTTCACATCTAGAAAATGTATACTTGTACAGAAGAAAACTGTAAATATGTTGTACTACTGTTAATATAGTCCATAAAGTCATGGAACTGTTTAGTGGACCCATTCCACAAAATAAATAAATCATCCACAAATATGTGATAAAATGAAAAACTCCTTATATATACACCAGTGATCACAAATTCCTGTTCCCAGGTCACCATGACAGCACTGGCGTAACTATTGTCACAAGATGTGCCCATAGATATGACATGCTTCTACTAATAAAATTTATTGTCAAATAAGAATACATTATTCACTAATACCATGTCTAATAGCACTAAAATTAATTCGATTTTAGTTTCATCAAAATCAAAAAAGGCATTCAAAAACTTTTTAACACAAGTTATACCCATGTCATTAGAAATTACAGTAAAGAGAGAAGATACACCCATTGTAACTAGCAAAAATGATCTTTGTGATCTGCAAGTATAATCATATAAGTCTTCTAAAAACTGCTTAGTATCTCTTTAAATATGTGGAATAGTGTTAAGAATAGGTCTCAGCTGTTTTTCAAGAAAAATAGATATTGGTTCAGTGCACCAGTCATGACCTGCGACTACAGGTCTAAAAGGGGGGTGAACAAGGTCTTTATGCAGCTTAGGAAGGCCATTGATGACAGGAATAAGGGGATGTGCAACAAAAAATATTCATGCAAACTTTTATCTATGGTACCAGATTTAAACAGCCTGTTTAACACATCATAAACACTCTGAATCATGTTGTCTACATGTCTCTTATTAACTTTCTCATAAAATGTTTGATCAGCCAACATATTTAACATATCTGCTGTATATCTAACACTATTGAAAATTACAATTGGACCCCCTTTATCAGCAGGTCTCACAATGATGTTAACATTATTTTCAAGTTCTTTCAGTGTTAAATATTCAGCTTTCGACAAATTATACTTGTTCTTATTCTTCTGCCCATCAACAATTTTATAGAAATCTTCTATACATAATTTCGCAAATGCATTTAATATTGGATTAAGCAGAGGCACATAAGTGCTTGTTTTCTTAAAACACATCTCACTATTAAGTTTACCATATTTTTTTTAAATATTTTCAACATTAAATTGTGTGTGAATGTCTTTAAGTCTAAAATTATCTCGGTAAGATCTGTGTTCTGCATTGGAATAAATGATAAACCTCTGTTCAACAACGAATATTTCAGAGTCAGTTAAAACATGTGAAGATAAGTTCCAAACTAAAGATGTTCATCGCGTTACACTGCTGCAGTCATTACACTTGGGTTATCCTGCCGTCAGGTGGTCCCACAGTCGGCCCGAATTCCAAAGTCGGTTGCTGTCGCTTCTTCCTTGACGCCAGTGCGCCAGGGGTATATAAGATGCATCCAATGCCATTTTCTTCAGTCTTTCTTGCCGCGCGGTGCCCGAAGCAGAAGCAGTTCGCAAGTGCCGGTCGGCTGATTCCTGAGATTTTCGAAGTTGAATTTTAGATCTGAAGTCTTCCATAAAGCTAAGTACCCCGTTGGGGGGTAATAATTGTATTTCTTGTGGGAAGCAAATACCTCATAAGGACTTCCACTCTTACTGTATTCCATGCCTAGGCCCTGATCACGACGTCACTAGTTGTCGGTTTTGTGCTAGATTTAACAAACGCACTATAAAAAGACGTTTTGATTTTGCTTTGCACTACTTTGGCCGAAGGTTCAATTATACGATGCTGTCAGATCAGCCGATGACCGCAATACCGAAAAAACGCAAAGACAAGGATAAAGACAGGCATCCGAGGTCCAAAACCGATGACAAAACCTCTTCTAGGCCAGTCGCCAGTTTGCTGGTTCTCAGTGAGGCACTTTCACAGCCCCTGACACCCGTTACCTCAGAGCCACAGGCTGCTTCTGACTCCCACATGGAGACATCTAGGCCTCTGGAAACTCAAGGTATTGGGCCTACGGAAACTAATCCCTCAGATGGGTCCGGAGCCGTTGAGCAGGCATCGGCTTCTGACGGTGTTTTCAGACCTTCACAACTCACCATTAAAACAACAGCCAAGACAAAGGTACCATTAAAGACAAAGAAACAAGTACAGCATTCTCCTGGACAGTCCTTCATGCCTAAGAAACAGATGCTTAAAATATCCGAAGACCTCATTACTCTAATCAGGGGTTCCCATCCCCCTCCTGAGAAAAGGCCTAGGCATGATACAGACTATGACTCCTCTGATAAGGTTTCCATTTCCTCTGATTCCTCTTCAGACCAGGGGTACTCTCTACCCCCCTATGAGGACTCTGATGCTGAAGAATCTATCCCTTCAGCCTCTCCTCCTGAGGATTATTCTTTTGGGGAAACTTTACATATCATAAGGGAGCATTTCCATTGGGAAAGCCAGGATTACTCAGAATCCAAGAAAAGGCTCAGGGATTTCCTCTTCTTGCCTCAACACAGGCCCCTGGCTATTCCACCTGTGCTAGATATTGTGGATGATGTGTTCTCTGAATCCAGTTTATCTCCTGACTCTTTGCCCCCTGCTCCAGCCAAGCCAGATAGGTATTATAGAGTCCCCGACTCTCACAAGTTTCTTTACAAAAACCCTTCTGCTGATCCAGAAACTATTTCCCAGGGTGCAAAAGGGGTTAAGGCTTCCATTGCAAAAAATCCAGTACCCTCTGACAGAGATTCCAGAGCTTTGGATAGATGGGGGAAGAAAGTATACACTTCTGCAACTTTAGCAGTAAGAGCTTTAAATTGCCAGTTTCACATGCTTAAGTACAAACAATATTTAATGGCTCAGTTAAAACAGAAAATGCTTGCAAGCACAGAAGTTCCTGATTGTAAAGAAATGCATGATTTATTGCATGCAGTTGAACAGGTAGGAAAACATACTCTGCAATGTGGTTTTGATTCTTTAGAGGCCTCTTGTAGAGCCGCAGTTACAGGTTCTGTGATTCGAAGACATGCTTGGTTAAAAGAACAAAGTTTACCTGATCATGTTAAGGCAAAATTATTAGATGCTCCTTTACAGCATGATACTTTGTTTGGTGTTAAGGCAGAAGAGGTGTTAAAGAAAATGGAGGATAAAGCTAAATCTATGCAAACAGTCAAGGATTTCTTACAGGTACAGCCACCTCAGTTTAGCAGAAATTGGCCAACAAAGAATTGGTCCTTTCCAATGTCAGACAGGCCATAGAGAGGTAGATACAGACACCCAAGAGGCAGATCTCAACCCCAAGGCTCCAACAAACAATGACAGTGGGGCACCTCAACCCCAAAAGGTGGTGAGGACAAGTCACAACCTTACAGGAAACAGTCACAATGACTTTCCCCTTCGTACGCCAAGCATGTCACTTTTGGAAGCCCCCTTAGGGGGAAAACTAGCACTTTTTTCTCAAAACTGGCAAACAATGACCCAAGACAAATGGGTCCTGAATATTGTGTCTCAAGGTTACAGATTCCACTTTCATACTTTACCAAGGCTAAAAGGAATACCAGACCTGCCACAAAGTCAATGGGCAGAGGCACAGAAACAAATTTCAGCCCTCATGGACATGAGAGATATTCAAAAAGTACCACAACAAGAACAAGGACAAGGATTTTACTCAAGACTCTTCCTGGTCCCCAGAAAGGACAAGGCCTTGAGGCCCATACTAGACCTTTCAATTCTGAATACTTACCTGGATATCCCGAAATTCAAAATGTTGTCATTACAGCAGCTTCTACCCATGCTGGGCAAGAAGGCTTGGCTTGTTACTCTGGACCTCAAAGAGGCATACCAACATGTCCCTATCAGACAAAATTGCAGAAGATACCTCAGATTCAAAGCTGGTACAATGCACTACCAATTCTCTGCACTGCCCTTTGGCTTATCTACTGCACCCAGGGTCTTCACAAAGTGCCTGGCACCAGTAATTGCATTTTGCAGACAAAAAGGAATTCAAATATATTCATATCTGGACGACTGCCTCATTCAAGCAGAGACAAAGGACATTCTTCTACAGCATCTGGCATTTGTAAAAAGGTTGCTAATTTCTCTAGGGTACACAGTAAACGAAAAGAAGTCAAAACTAGTGCCCTCACAACAGATTATATTCCTGGGTGCCAGCTTAAATACAATGGTCCAGATGGCTTACCTCACGCCAGACAAACAAGTTCAACTAACTCAATATTTTCAATTGCTGGCAAGAAAGTCCCATCTCCCTGCAAGACAAATTCTGCAGGCCCTGGGATTCATGGCATCCTGCATACTACTAATACCATATGCCAGACTGCATATGAGGAAATTACAATGGTACCTGAAAAGTGTTTGGACTCAACACTCTCACAGTTTAGAAGCAGTAATACCAATGATTCCCTGCCTACAACAGGAGTTTCGATGGTGGGCACAGGCATGTCACCTAAACAAGGGTCAGCCTTTCACCCAACCCACAACCAGGCAAACTCTAACAACAGATGTTTCGGATTATGCCTGGGGAGCACACATGGCATGAAAATGCATTCAGGGCATGTGGACCACAGACCAGATGCATCTTCACATCAATCAAAAAGAGATGTTGGCTGTTCAAAATGCCCTAACAGCTTTCAAGGACCTTCTACATCCAGGACAATTACTACTAAAGACAGACAGCACCGCAGTAATGTGGTACATAAACAAGCAAGGGGGCACTCATTCTTATCCCCTATGCAGGCAAGCCATGACCTTGTGGAACACAGCTCTAACATATCAAGTTCACCTACAAGCACAATTCCTGCCAGGAAAGAAAAATACTCTGGCAGACGATCTAAGCAGAAATATCATGGACCCTCACGAATGGAAACTGAATCCATAAATCTTCAGCATGGTAACGCAAAAGTGGGGATGCCCAGACATAGATCTTTTTGTCTCCCCACTGAATTGCCAACTACAAAAATTCTGCACAAGGACTTATCACAAACAAGCATGGAAAGTGGATGCTCTTCTGTTCAGCTGGAAAAACCTAAAAGTTTATGCCTTCCCGCCACTGCCTCTCCTTTCAAAGGTACTCCTAAAAGCCAGACAAGAAAAACCACAGATGATCCTGATTGCTCCAGACTGGCCACGCCAGCACTGGTACCCTATCTTAAGGAACTTGGCTCAAGGCCCACCATGGATTTTGCCTCAAATTCCACACCTTCTGACTCAACAAAACAATCAGATCCTGCATGGTCAGCTCAAAACCCTAAACCTGGCTGCATGGCAGAAACATTAGTCAAACAGACAACACCTCTCTCTAAAGCTGTTATGGATGCCATTTTGGAGGCCAGGAGGCCTAGAACCAGGAAAGCTTACTCAGAAAAATGGAGGAGATTCTGTGCCTGGAACCAGGTTCAAAGCCTTGACCCTCTTGTTCCAAACATTCCTCAGATTTTACAATACTTAACTGAGATGCTGGACAGAGGCCTATCCTTCTCATCAATTAAGATCCACACCTCTGCCAATTCAGCACATTACAACATGGATCCTCCTTTATTCTCTCATCCCTTGCTAAAGCAGTACCTCAGAGGGGCTAAAAACATAAGACCACCCCGGAGAGCTCCAACACCAACTTGGGACCTCAATTTAGTTTTGGAAAAACTGACCCTACCACCTTTTGAGCCAGCCAATACAGCCGATCTAAAATTTTTATCATGGAAAACAGCTCTGCTCCTGGCAGTAACTTCAGCAAGAAGAGTCTCAGAGCTACAGGCATTAATGGCAGTGGAACCTTTTATAATTTTTCATCATGTCAGGGTATCTTTAAGAACAAACCCTACCTTTATGCCAAAGGTGGTATTTAGTGTGGCTCTTAACCAAACCATCCATTTGCCAACTTTTTATCCAAACCCCCAGAATAAAGGGGAGAAACTTCTGCATTCTTTGGACATACACAGACAGCTACGCTTCTACTTGGACAAAACAAAGGCTTTCAGGAAAACTGAGCAACTGTTTGTAACAAATGCTGCAGGATCACAGGGCAAGGCTATCTCAAAGCAGACTATATCCAAATGGATAGGACACTGTATTCAGTACTGCTACACACAGCATGGAAAATCAGTCCCAAGTAACATTAGGCCACATTCCATCAGGCAACAGCCACTTCAACAGCCTTTCTCAGAGGAGTACCTACCAAGAAAATTTTGGAGGCTGCAACTTGGAGTTCAGTGCACACCTTTACCAAGCATTACCACCTGCCTCTTTACTCTAAATTCAGAGCAGGATTTGCCACTGCAGTTCTGCAGGGCCTCATAGCCAATCCTAACTCTTTATAGACCAGCCACCCAACCTCAGCTTTGGGATTCTACCCAAGTGCAATGACTGCAGCAGTGTAACACGATGAACATAGTACAGTTTTGTACCTACCGTAAATGTAGATGTTCAAGTGTTCACACTGCTGCAGTCAAGGTTACCCTCCATCCATCCCCTCTGAACTAGCTGGGCTTATCTATACCTTTCTATCCTATACAACCTTTGGGGTGTATTTGCTGGTAACCGAAGGTATTGTTTTTATTGTATATTTTTGATTAGCAATATGTATTGCCTACCTACTTGGGGGCACCTGACATCTGGGGCAAGAAAAACTGAAGAAAATGGCATTGGATGCATCTTATATACCCCTGGCGCACTGACTTCAGGGAAGAAGTGACAGCAACCAATGCCGGACCAAGGCTTTGGAATTCGGGCTGACTGTGGGACCGCCTGATGGCAGGATAACCCAAGTGTAATGACTGCAGCAGTGTGAACACTCAAACATCTACATTTATGGTAGGTACAAAACTGTACTATTCTTGTTCAAGCCCCATGCTTTCTTCAATGTGGGTGTTCCTGTTGCTTTGCTCTCTGTTTTCCTCTTGAAGCGGTTTCTGTTTCTGGAACATTGTTTTGTCTCTACTTATGTAGAGTCCTTGATAGGAAGGGAAAAATTTACTATTGTTTAGGGCGTCATTGAACAGTTCCAAACCCTCACTGTGTGGAATAGTAGCAAATAGAGTTATCACATCGACTGTGATGAAAATACAATCACTATAATATTCAATATTTCTCATCTTCTCCAAACAATCCCAATAATCTCTTAAAATATGTTGATTTACTTGTTTATAATGGTAGTCAATATATGCTGCTAAGGTTCTGTTTTAGACTTTCTTGCAGCCACAATTGGTTTAAAAGGAAGGTCCACCAAGTTCTTGTGTACCTTGGGGATTCCAGATATGGCTGGTATCATAGGGATTTCAACTTGCAAAAAATCATATTCATCTTTGTTCAATTTTCTCTGAAACAAGGCATCCAGCAACCACCAATCAATTTTAGTGTAAGCAATGTTAATCTCATTACACGAAAGTCTACAACAGGAATCATTCAAAATTTCATACATTTTACAAACATATTCCATGAGTGACATCATTACCACTCCACCACCTTTGTCTGGTTTCATAATTCGATATTCTCTGTTTGATATCAACTGTTGTAGGCATATACGTTCACTACATGTCAAATTGTCCTTAATACATTTCTGTGTTTTCAATAATGTCCTAAAATCCCTTACACACATACTTTCAAAAATTTGTATCGCTGGGTGTATGGGTGGTATAAATGCACTTCTTTTCTTTAACTCCTTTACCCCAGATGACATAGTATCTTTGAATCACTAAAAAATAATTGTAAGTTCAAATGTCTGATGTACAATTTCAAATGAATCAACACTGTAGAAATTTTCTAGCATATATTCAGGTACAAATAAAAACCTCTCTTAAATAAAGAGAAGTGTTCATGATTTATAGCTAAGTCACTTAAATTAAAAATGGAGAAGCCATCTTTACTGCAAACATTTGGACAATCGCATACATACTCAAATTATGTGCCCTCCCTTTGTATTTCTGACTATTGTTCCACTTTGAACCATTCCTCTCCTTCCAATGGCGAGCCCCATACCCAACCTTCCTGTTCTGATAATGCTGGTTCTGATTCTTTATCCTCTCTGAGCATCTCAGTTGAGGTTGTTCCAAAAACTATCCCTCACTGTTTGTGTTACTACTCCCACCTTGTTCATGTGCATCCACATATTCATTCTCCCTACAGTCATTGTTAACATTCAAATTTACATTCTTGACCCTTGGAGGTGGATATACAATTTTGCTAGCATAATCCTTAGAATCCCTGTTTATGTTCTGCTTTTTTCTATCCCAATTATCAATAACAAACGTATCTGAATCTCTAAACACACCATAATATTTACTAGAATTCACATGAAACAATAAATCAGCAGTAATACTGAGGTAATACAGAGATTCCGAGCATTTCTTTGTGGACACCTGAAAGATAGATATAGAAGTGGTAGATGGGCTCATCTGATGAAAGAAGGAAGGCAGCAAGATGGCAGTTGAAGTCCAGCCTGGAAATTGAGAAATAAAGCATATAAGGGCACAATTATCCTTGTGGGAAGTAACATTATGGAGGAGCAAAAATTATGATAAAATAGCAAGAAAGAGAATTAGAGCTATTAATATCACCTCAATTAGATCGAATAGAGCAGATTGAGAGGGTTGGGGTAGAAATAAACAGAATGCTGTAGTGTAACCTAAGGTGGATAGACACCAGAAGAAAAGAAGTAAGAGAGATGCTCTTTCAGGTCCTGGTCATATGGGACCTTGAATTCAGGCCATACAAGAAGAATGGATATCATACACCAGAAGAAAATATGAAAGAAAGCCACTTGAATGGTGTTTGAGTTGGAAAATAAAAGGGATTACCAAATGTTAGAAGATCTATAAATCTTTTCAGCGGAGACCAGAAGGCAGAGGTTACACATGATATATGTACTCAGCATCATATTTGAGAAATTTAAAAGGAAAATACAAAACAAGACAGATGGAGAAGAAGAAGCCATTTAATCTGTAAAGGTATTTCCTCATAAAAAGTGACCTGAATCCATGAAATGTGATGTCAGAATGGGTGTTAGGGATGATAGCCCCTGATACATTCAATAGGGCATGAGCCTCGTGGTGGAAGGGTGAGAGAGATCAAAAAGTGTGATGGATGAAGATAGAATTTTGACAGTGTTCTTTCTGCCTTCACACAAATGTAACATAATAAATAGTAATTAGACATTCAAATAATGTACCAACAAAACATAAAAGTATTAGACTTGTTGTTGTATCTTTCGGCTTTTCCCAGTTAGGGGTCGCCACAGCGGAACTCCGGTCCGCTAATGATTAGCAGTAGATTTTTACGTACCGAGTTGCCAACCCTGATGCACAACCTTCAACGAAGGTATGCCCATTCACGCATATCTCCACACAGAAAATGCTTTAGCTAGTATCAAACAGGACAACATCTTACTGTGAGGCGACAACGCTACCGCAAAAGTATTAGACTAAAGACCCCATATTGCCAAGGAAGAAAATTGCCAAAACTCAAAATATCCAACTTTTTTGCTGTTTTTATCTGGAGGACAATGATCTTGGACTTTTTTTAATGAAGGGATATGCAAGGGTCAAATTCTACACTGAGTGGGTATACAAAACTTTGACTGCTATTGAATGTTTTGAGGTCATGAAGTTTTTATTCCAGATCAAGTGCCATCTTAATAAGCCCTCCCACCTGACCCTTTACCCTACCATATTTCTTTCATATTTTATAACTATACTCCCCATCCTTTATAAAACTATAATTTCAACTTCCAAACACGTTATTTCTACCAATCCTGCTAACTAATCAATATAAATTCTTGATTAGCAAACAGCCTTCACCATAGAGTCTCCCACACAATTGATTATTTTCGTAACTATCTTAACCATATCCCTTACTACACTAAATCATGCCACCTCCCTCAAATGTACAATAATAACCCTTTATACGAAATCCACAACTCTACCTTTACTTTACAATCAACTAGCTTCTCAGATATATCTGCCAAACTTATTGAACCCCACAATATCCACCTTTTCAAATTTAAAATCCTTCTCTCTGCCAGCCATTATATAGCTAAATGATGCAATGCTTCACACACTAAAGGATTCATACACCTCAAACAACTCCTCCTTCCACACTTTACATTATCGCAATGTAGAGACATCCACCCCATTCCAGGGTCCACTCACAAATCTTCCCCTTCCCCATTCCCCCACACAAAACATATTTTGCTAGCAACCCTAAATATAAGAACTATCTGTAATAAAATAACAGAATTCCATGCATCATTAACACAATACTCTCTTGACATACTAGCCATCACAGAAACTTGGTTAAAACTTCACATACAAGACTCTGAAATAGTTCCCCCTGGATTTAGTATATGAAGGAATGACAGAACCTACAAAAAAGCAGGTGGAGTTGCATTAGTTTATCCTAATACCTGCACAATTGTAACCCTCTATAAATCAGTTCCAGACTTTGCAAATGCTGAAAGTCTTACTACATCCCTAGAAATTAACAACTCCAAACAGTTGTGCATCATAGTTGTGTACATGCCCCCTGGCCAAAATATTCCAATCTAGAAGACATACTGTCCTGGATATCCATTGAAACTGTTATCATAGGTGATGTAAATATTAATTGGCAACATGTAACAATAATTTCCCCAGTAAACTGCAATAACCTTTATGGCTTTACACAACTCATCACTACTCCCACCAGAATGCAAAACAACAGCATCCCAGGCAGAAGCCTAGTCAATGATCCCCAAAAATACACAAACTCCAGTACCTTACCAAACAGCTTAAGTGACCACTTATTCACCTATACCTATAAGACCTCCCTTCAAATACAAAAACTCCACACATACAAATCCTCCAGAAACCGATCAAAATTTAGCCAACTATTTAATGACATCTTAATAAACATCAACTGGTCTCCACTAAAACACTTCCTCTAGAAAATGTCATTGATCATTTCAATAAAATATTCCTAGATACTCTCAATAACTTAGCCTCCCTACGCACAAAAAGAATAAGAAATAATCATGCTCCCTGGCTAACAAAATCAACAAAACAAGTACTGCGTACAGAAGTAAAGCCTGGAAAGACTGGCATAGAAATAGAAATGAAACAAATTTACTAATATCCAAAAGAATCAAAAGGAATCCACCACGAAAATTAGGAAACGTCTTTTATTCAGCAAACAGGAACAAGTGCTTTCACATACGACCAAGTATGCTTCCTCAGGTTACATTATAGCTCCCAAAATGAAGAGTTTTTATACACAAATTGGAGCTAGTTAATCATTCAATAGACTAATTAAGTCATTTCAATTAAGTAGTTAAAGAAATACTACTAGATTGTCATTGCTGCATCATTTGCTTGAAATTAATATATACTATATTTCTCCATTATCATAGGAAGAAACCTTTTATAATTAAATAAATAGTTTCAAAACAATCTATATATGTATAAAACATATATCATACTTAACATATTACTATGAATTTTGGAATTAAAATAAAAACAAAACAAAATAAAACTATCTTAGTAAATTTGCAAGAATAAGTATTGCTCATATAAACAGAATGCTATTGCATACTTTCTATATATATATCAATTTAACATGTGAAAGCAGATATAAACTCATTTAACATATATACAATTATCTAACGTCTCTAAAATCAAAAATATATTAGTAGACTTTAACCTAATATAATGTTTAAAAATTACAATTTCAATATATATATAAAGAATATTGACAATGGCAAAATAATAAATATATCCATAAATATTGAAGTTTATATAGTAAAAGTTCTTCCATACATAATATTTCATCTAGTTACAACCTATGTAAAGCCTTCTATCTTATTTAACTAATAATTTGTATATTTCAAAATAGAACAGCTTAATAAATGCATATAAAAAGATGAATGTAAAATTATATATAATATATAATAAAACTGATGTTAGAAATCTATAACTGGACAATTACTTTAAGCAGAAAATTCAGCTAGCAACATTTTGATCATATGGCAGCATAGAAAATTACTTATTACCAGAGTCTGTTCACCTATGTGCTGCCAAATTTACTAATATGCAAACAACTACGCAATAAAACTAAATAACTAGTAATTGCAGATATAAAATTACTTATCTCAACAATTGTCCAGTTACAAAAATAACCCCCAAAAGTTCTGCAAAACAATATCATCACTACTTACTCCAGGTGCCACAACAAATCCATTTCCTTCCACAGACAAAACATCTTTTCAGATTGCTGACCTATTCAATAATCATTATATCGTCACCGTACTTGACCTTGTAACAAAACCTACTTTAAATGCTAACTTCAGATCCACAGATAATAGAACTGCATCCACTCCTCAAACACCCAACATAAATAGCACTCTCTCCTCCATCCATCATCTTCACTTCAACTACCTCATCTCCTCCCTTTTCTCTACAACCAGCATCTACTTCTCTAATACATAAGCTTCTTTTCAAACTAAAACCTTATTCCCTTTCCAGTGACAATCTTCCCTCAGAATACTTAAAACATGCTGCTGAAGATATAGCCGATCCCATTAGTACCCTTATTAATAGATCCATCAAGGAATTCCTGGTCCCAAACCTCTGGAAAAAAATCCATCATCATGCCTTTGCATAAATAAATTATCAACTCTACTCTATGCTCTCCCCTTTTTAAAACTGCCAGAAAATCTGTGCATAACAGCTATTTTGCCATCTAATCAATAATAACCTACATACACCAACCCAACATGATTTTTATCCTGCTCATACCACAACCACAGCCCTGATCTCTTTTATGGATACTATCAATAAAGCCTTAAACTCTTGCCAACTAACCTCTGTTATCTTACTAGATTTATCAAAAGTGTTTGATACAATATCACATAAAATCATACAGCAACTTTCTACCACGGGTCTTTCACAATCCTCCCAGCAGTGGTTCTCTAGTTACCTTACTAACCGACAACAATGTGTAAAAAGTCCTGTTGAACTATTGTATAACCTTGTATATTCTTGTGCAGTCTAGGATTGTCATTTTAGTGTAAAACACAAGAAAGTATTCCTTTACCACATTTTTGTCAGATTCACAAGCATAAATCTCAAGTTTGTTTTTAATATAAACTGGACTGAAAATCTTTTTAATGAAATAATATATAAAAACAAGTATCATGACTGATGGACTCTCTCAGTGAAATGAACATATTTACACAGTGATATTGCACTAAGAAAGACTTTTTTATTTTTTTCCTCATGGTTGTTGTTTTTCATTTTGTTTTATTTGTTTGGCAACTTGACTACTTATGGAATGTCTTTAGCTTTTGTTTTCTGAACAATATTCTGTAATTGACAGTACCGTGTAATCTTTTATCATATGCTGACCATTCCCGGTATCCAACAGTGAGAAATTAAGTAGGAAATAGTATTTTATTATTGTAGTAAACTGTGTGTGCATGATCGTGTGCGTGTGCGTGTGCGTGTGCGTGTGTGTGTGTGTGTGTGTGTGTGTGTGTGTATGTGAGCGTGCATAAAAATGTGTATGCATGTGTGTATTTTTGTGTATGTGTGTGTGCCTGTACATGTGTGCACATGAACTTATAGACATATTTATTCTGTGTCTACTTTAGTTTTTCACTCTGTTTGAATTTCGCCCCTTCTTTAATGAGTGCATGTGTGTTTGTAAGTGTATGTATGTATGCATGTATATATGTATCTATATCTAATATCTATCTATATCTGTATGTATCCCTCTTTCTCTTCTATATATATGCCTTAATCACTCTGTAACCAACGGCCCTTGTGCTGCCTATCAACAAAATAAACAAACATGTAGTTATGAACCCAGGACCCTATATACCATTGTCCCAGTAGTTATCCACTAAGCCATCACATAAGTGCAGAAGAATGAGGTATCAGCAAACAAGTCCTCGCAATAGTATAACCAAACTGAACCTGTGAATGGAATCGGTATGCAGTCATATGTACCATAACCCACTACATAACATAAACATGTGAAATGGAGTACAGCAGTAAGCCCAGAAGTGAGGTGTAATTTTACTAGCATGTTGAAGTCCCCAATAAAACACAAGGACCCCACAGAGTGTATGTACACATTAATCATGGATACCAAGCATACATATAAGGTGTAATGAATAATAACACAATGCCAAAAAGGCATTATAATGAAAGTCTCGTGTAAGCAACGCTAAGCATTGCACAGGCCAGCTTAGGAGGTGTGAGCAATGTGTAGACCAGCTAACTCATTGTGCCCAGTGGTATGCCCCTTTGAACATTCCAGCCTTAGGTAAGCAGGTCTGACCATAGCTTAGCTTTTTCAAAACTGGCCAATCACGGAAAAGTGCTGGAAATCAACCCTACTTAAACCCAAGAGGCAGGAATACATCTCATAACTGGTTGTAGATTCCCCTTGCACTATGGCAGTAAGGGGAGAAAGAGTATGCTTCCGGGCACAGCACCGGTGCATCCAGGAGTCCAAGGTCATGTCAGGACTCCAAGTTAAAGACCATGCACAGAGACTGTTGCAGGGCCAGTACCAGGGCTCCCAATATAAGGCAGATGTCTGGGACCATCTCACCCGTGACCTCACCAGTGCCACTGGCATACCCCGAACTGGTGAGCAGGTCAGGTACCCCTATGCCGACCTGAAGAGGTGGAAGGGGGACCTCTTGGAGGAGTGGCTCCAAGATGCTAGAGCATCAGGGGATGTTCCAGATGTGTGTAAGTATCACCCCAGTATGTGTGTAATAATTGCCAGCTCAGGTATATCATGGATATGTATGGCTAAATATTCCTCTTATGTCTCCCACAGCTGCAACGGAGTGGGCTGCGAACCAGGAGGCCCAAATCAGCTGCCTGGTGCGGTTGCAAAGAGAGGCAGGTCAGTAATACTCATGCTTTTACTGTCATAGGAAATAAAAATAAAAGTAGTAGTAAATTAATTGTTAGTATAAAACCTGTATTGTTCAAGGCAAGTACTGCATACACTAGAGAATATGGCAGGAAGAGTCTCATATTGTTTGTACGTCAATAAAAGTGTAATTACCTGACAAATCAGGTCTAACTGCTGGACTGCATGTGTATATTCTGGTATCATTATGGTAATGTAGATTTGCAATCATGTAATAGTACTGTGGTATTAAGCACTATATGTGACAGGTGTAATCCCCAGAGGCCATTTAGTACAACTGAGAGACACATAGACAGTAGACAGGGAAAATGCAAACAACCAAAACTGAGTAGCTCATGCAACTGAGATGCGAATTGGTGTTTTTTAAGCACACACAGCCATGGTTCGAATCCTGCCCGTGGTAGTAGTCTGCATACAGAATCATACCCCACAACTGTACAGATATGTCCAGAATGTCTATGAAAGTGGCCCATATCTATTGCCTATCAACCTGTCCCCCTGGGAAATCAGTGGGATGATTCCAGACGTATAGGCAGCAAACAAGAAATACAACTGATTGACACACATCTGTGACAACAAACCTGACACACTAAGAACTTCCCAATACCTTATGTGACTAAGAATCCATGTATGTCCCATTTACACCTCAACTTGTTAAGCTGGGGTCAGAGTGTGTAGAGTAACAAAGTGAGATGTATGTGCATAATAGTAATGTGGAACCTGGTACTGTGTGTGGGAACATTCAGGTAGTGCTAATAAACATTCCTCCCACAGGTCTGTCAGATACCAACACTGTGCCCAGAAATACAAGAATTATATGCAGTTGCTCTGAATAATGAAGTATTACACATCACTGTCACCCACACTGTCCTACAACATGTAACTGTCTAGGAATACTATATAAGAGTGTTGTTATACAAGGTCAGAATACATAAGCACAGGGGATTAATAAGACAGAAAGCAGATTGGAGATATACAGCAATATCAATATAGCAGACACAACTGTGATGGACAGTGTTTAAGCTGTAGCAGACACAGCCATGATCGTAATCCTGGGAGTGGAATTAGGGTGCATACAGATTCATACCCCACAACTTTTGATACAATATCACATAAACTCATACAGCAACTTTCTACCACGGGTCTTTCACAATCCTCCTAACAGTAGTTCTCTAGTTACCTTACTAACTGACAACAATGTGTAAAATGACAAAATAGTCTGCCTCCGTACCAGATGAATAACAGTGGAGTGCCCAAGGGTCCATTCTAAGACCATTGCTTTTTATTATCTTCATTTACTACTTCTCCTCAAAGCCATATTATACAATATGCTGATGATTCCACCATTATTTCATCCTCAAACAGCATTGACCACCTCCAGCAAATAACCCAGAATTCCTTTAGCTCTGCGGAGTCTTGGTTCAATGAAGCACAGTTACTCCTTAACCCAAATAAGACAAAACTGATGCTTTTCACACCACAGTCTTCCACATTTCATTATAAAATATACTCACAGAATAATACTGAAATTAAAATTGCTACTAAAGCAAAGTACAAGGCATTTCCATAGATCACAAACTCACATTTCAGCAACACTCACTACAAACTAAGAACATTGTACAGACATAACGGTTTCATGGATAGCTTAACTGAAAAAAAAACTAGCCAATACCTATCTGCTCCCTTCTCTCCTATATGCCCCCCCCCATTTTCATTAAGTTACATAAAACTTTGACAAATAAACTCCATTCTTGTTATTACAAGATATCCAAATTCTCCTCTGGCACACCCTATCACTCACACCACTGCCACGCTCTAAGAGTTTGTTTTCTTTTGTTTTTTAATATCAGCAGAGAGTGTTGAAGAGGTCTGCTATTAGTTAAAACAACAGCACAGATGTATTTTGGTGAACACAATAACAGACTGACACATTTACTGATCACTAACTTGATTTTTTTCCAAATTAATGAAAGATAACATAGATTTACTAATTATATTTTATTGCCATTTAACTAAAGGTTCCTCTTCTTGGGTTTCTGCAGCATTTATAACTGGCTAGTAATTGGACAGAAAGTATTTCTTCTTGGTTGTTAACCCCTTTGCAATTTATAAGTAAGAGTTTTCTAAGAGTTATAACGTAACATTACTGATAGAAACAAAGTTGTATGGAAATGTTTTGCTTAAACATGTTTAAACGTTACTTATTTGTGAATTTTTTTAGTCAGCTGATATTGTGAAATTGGCCAATTGTGCATTAACAAGTAAAAAGAAAACAAATAGAATGAAGCAGAAATTAAATCAAATTTTACCCATAAGTTACCACTGAATATTCATTAACAAAAGATCGCATAATTCATTTTGCACATGCAGTTATTGTACTGAAAATGTACCGTTGCTAATCTTGTAAACATATTTTTATTTATTTATTTATTTATTTATTTACATTTGTTGACCGGGAGTGTCCGACTGGACGTAGGTCCATTTTCAGCAGAGGCCCCGGGAGAAAAGCCCCACAGTTAAAATAAACAGACAGTAGTTACATTGGATTACATAGTGATTAACAATTTAACATAGCAATTAATTACAAACATATTTACAGATGAAGAACATAGTACATCAGTAGACAATGATAACTGATTCTATATGAATTGTCAGAATACCTAAGCTTTTACATTGTTAACAGAACTAATTATTTTGAGCAAACGTACAACACCAATGCATGTCTTTTGTGCAAAGTAAAATGTATAGCTTTGTATTGCTTTCACAGCATGGTCTATAGGGCACAGGATTTATCCACAGGATCTCCATAATCATGATGCACCACAGATGTAATAAGGGCTTTACAAAAAAAAAATACATAGCAGAGTTATGCAACTTTTGTATATGGAATAGACAAGTACTCTTTTCATATTCATCTACAGATGTGAATTTCTGGGAATGGCACATGCTTCAGAATGGTATGTCTATGCTCCTAGGACTCATTTAAGATTTATTGATCTTGGGTTTCCATACATATTCTCAGAATTGATTAAGTATATTGCCTGGGGAAAGATTGCATTTCCTACCCAGAGTGGGAACATTCATTGCCATATGCAGAGACAAAATATTCTCTTGTTCAGAATTACATCTTTCACTGCCTACCTGGAGGTGAGCATTAGTGAGGAAAGAGTGACTGGGCTTTTCTTAGAGATGAATGCGAATCCTTAATTCAGACTACTGTTTTAAAACACAGAGATCCTTTCCTGATAGGTTTCTCAAAGGGAAGGCATAGCAGACTTCATCAGCTGAAGCTATTCTGTGTGGGTCAGTTTAATTAGCAATATTAAATTTGGAGTGGGATTTTCTGCTGAGGAAGAATGTTTCTTACCAGTGAACATTATTTTGTTGAAAGTCATTTAAAACTGCACATTATTTCTGCACTTTGCTGTCAGACTTTGCACTTTGCTGTCAGACCTGCTGTTGTGTTGACACCTTGTTAATGGCCATATCTTCAAAGATGCATTTATGGTGTCCATACCTTTATGACATTTGCAGCTGTGAATATTATTTCATACATTTTATAAGAGCTGCAGTGAAAATTAACCAGGATTGTACCACCCTACCGCACTACACTTGTTGTTTTATCACAGCAGTCTGCCATCATGCCGAACATTACACAGTTAAATGTCATTCTGAATTATATGCTGTATAAATGTCATACACGTGATGACACAATAGCTGTACATCCTACTCATGACAAAACCGTCCCAGTCTAGCACTGAAGCTAGTCATTCAGGTACCTAAGTTAAGTTTTATTTAGTTATTATTTCTTCACATCCACTAAACATGTGGTTTAGGTTTATGCACCAGAAAATATGTAGTGTAAGACACAAGAAAGTATTCCTTTACCACATTTTTGTCAGATTCACATATAAACTGGACTGAAAAAATGTTTTTAATGAAATAATATATAAAAACAAGAATCATGAGAGTCTGATGGACTCTCTCAGTGAAATGAATGTATTTACATAGTGATATTGCACTAAGAAAGACTTTTTTATTTTATTCCTCATGGTTGTTGTTTTTCATAAAGTTTTATTTGTTTGGCAACTTAACTACTTTTGGAAAGTCTTTAGCTTTTGTTTTCTGAACAATATTCTGTAATTGACAGTACCGTGTAATGTTTTAGCATATGCTGACCATTCCCGGTATCCAACAGTGAGAAATTAAGTAGGAAATAGTATTTTATTATTGTAGTAAACTGTGTGTGCATGTGTGTGTGTGTGTGTGTGTGTGTTTGTGTGTGTGTTGTGTGTGTGTGTGTGTATGTGTGCATGCATATAAATGTGTATGCATGTGTTGTGTGTATGTGTGTGTCTGCATAAATGTGCACATGCATTTATAGATTTATTTACTTACATGTATACTTAGCAAGTTTTTTCACTATATTTGATATATTCCTTTTGTCCTCTTCTTCCCTGTGTGTGCATGTATGTGTGTGTGTGTGTGTGTGTGTGTGTGTGTGCCTGTACATGTGTGCATATGCACTTATAGACATATTTATTCTATGTCTACTTTAGTTTTTCAATCTGTTTGATATATGCATTTCGCCCCCTTCTTTAATGAGTGCATGTAAGTGTATGTATGTATGCATGTATATATGTATCTATATCTAATATCTATCTCTCTTTCTCTTATATATATATATATATATGCCTTAATCACTCTGTAACCAACGGCCCTTGTGCTGCCTGTCAACAAAATAAACAGACATGCAGGTCTCGAACCCAGGACCCTATACACCATTGTCCCAATAGTTATCCACCAAGCCATCACAGAAGGACAGAAGAATGAGGTATCAGCAAACAAGTCCTCACCATAGTATAACCAAACTGAACCTGTCATTTAACTGCTGTTAGTGCTTGTTTTCTATTGTTTACTACTGTAATACAGTCATATGTACCATAACCCACTACATAACATAAACATGTAAACTGGAGTACAGCAGTAAGCCCAGAAGTAAGGTGTAATTGTACTAGAGTGTTGAAGTCCCAAATAAAGCACAAGGACCCCACAGAGTGTACGTATACATTAATCATGGATACCAGGCATACACATAAGGTGTAATGAATAATAACACAATGCCAAAAAGGCATTATAATGAAAGTCTAATGTAAGCAATGCTAAGCATTGCACAGGCCAGATTAGGAGGTGTGAGCAATGACACATTGGAATCACTCTCAGTTGATCCTCCTCACACTCTGCACTCTGCCTCACTAGCACAGTTACAAAGTATTTTCCTGAAAAAAAAAAAAAAAAAAAAAAACAGATGCTGTCGTTTAACTGTTGTTAGTGCTTGTTTTCTATTGTTTACTACTGTAATGCTAGTTTTATTTCTATTGTTTACTATGCTTGTTTACTACTGTAATGATTTATTGTACTATCTGGAACTTTTCTCCTCGGGTCTCCACTGAAAATGGGACAAAATCCCAAATGGACTAACCCGGTTAACAAATGTCAATAAATAAATAAATAAATAAAGCAGGTCTAACTGCTGGACTGCATGTGTATATTCTGGTATCATATGGTAATGTACATTTGCAATCATGTAATAGTATTGTGGTATTAAGCACTGTATATGACAGGTATAATCCCCAGAGGCTATTTAGTACAACTGAGAGACACATAGACAGTTAACAGGGAAAATGAGAACAACAAAAACTGCATAGCTCATGCAACTGAGATGTGAATTGCTGTTTTTTCAGCACACACAGCCACGGTTCGAATCCTGCCAGTCGTAGTAGTCTGCATACAGAATCATACCCCACAATTGTACAGATATGTCCAGAATGTCTAAGAAAGTGGCACATATCTATTGCCTATCAACCTGTCCCCCTGGGAAATGAGTGGGATGATCCCAGACATATAGGCAGCAAACAAGAAATACAACTGACTGACACACATCTATGACAACAAACCCGGCACACTAGCAGCTCCCCAATACCTTATGTGACTAAGAAGCCATGTATGTCCCATTTACACCTCAACTTGTTAAGCTGGGGTCAGAGTGTGTAGAGTAACAGAGTGAGATGTATGTGCATAATAGTAATGTGGAACCTGGTACTGTGTGTGGGAACATTTGGGTAGTGCTAATAAACATTCCTCCCACAGGTCTGTCAGATACCAACACTGTGCCCAGAAATACAAGAATGATATGCAGTTGCTCTGAATAATGAGGTATTACACATCACTGTCGCCCACACTGTCCTACAACATATAACTGTCTAGGAATACTATATAAGAGTGTTGTTATACAAGGTCAGAATGCATAAGCACAGGGGATTAATAAGACAGAAAGCAGATTGGAGATATACAGCAATATCAGTATAGCAGACACAACTGTGATGGCAATGTTTAAGTTGCAGTAGACACAGCCATGATCTAAATCCTGGGAGTGGAATTAAACTGCTTACAGATTCATACCCCACAACTGTGCACATGAGGCCAGAATGTCCAGTATATGTGCCCATATCTGCTGCCTGTCCCCCTGGTAAGTCTGTGGGATGATCCCAGATGTGTAGCCAGAAAACAGGGAATACATATGATTGTCAACCATCATGAGAACACACCTGTCACTGTAACAACCCCCAAAACTGTTAGGAGAGTAATATACCAAGTATGTCCTATCTACACTCCTCAACATCGAGCTGGCACCTCGGCGTTTGTGAAAGTCTACTGCCAATCATTAGCGGACCGGAGTTCCGCTGTGGTGTCCCCTAACCGGGAAAAGCCAAAAGACAACCGACCATGTCCTGTCTACACTCCCATGTTGTCAAGCTGTGACCAGAGTGTGTACAGTAACAGAGTGAGATGTATGTGCATAATAGTAATGTGTAATCTGGATCTTTGTGTTGCAACAGTCAGGTAGTGCTAACAAACATTGCTCCCACGGGTATGTTGGATATGAACACTGTGCTGAGAAATACAGACCAATATAATTTGTACTGGTACTGTCCACCCTGATATTGTAGGTGATTGTGAGTGTTGCAGTTTCTCTGAATAATAAACTATCACTGGTCACTGTCACCCACACTGTGCTACATAATATAACTGTGTAGGAAAGCATGTATATGTGTGTGTCAGGTCACTAAATGTGGAAGAGGGCAATATTCTAGATATGTCCAGGCACACCAGCATGTAGTCAACACATGGCCAGAGTCTGTGGAGAAAGAGTTGGATAGCCTAGTGCAAAACATCAACCCGGAATCTGGGCATATCTGTACAAACAGTTAGTCAGTGTTAACAAACATTCCCTCCACGAGTATACCAGGTAAGAGGTGAAGCAGTTAAAACTGGTTCATATATAATGATGATGACAGCCATATCACTGTCCAAAATAAGGTTATAAGGTAGTGTAGTAAGACTTGTAAGCTATCAATAACAGCACTGACTAGGATAGTAATGTGGACTACAGGAATATACTACTTGTTAAATGACACTCCCCCCACCTTATCTCCAACAATAATCAACATACCTACCCCAACTGGTATGTAATGACTCTGATAATGTCCAATTGTTTGATAAATATTTTAATGGTTCCCATGCATGTGTCATATTGAATTATTCCAACATTGCTGTCATGGTGCCATCAAAGTACGTGCATGCTGTTCTTATTACCACTGTGGTTCCATATATGCATGTGTTTTGTTTGCTATGCAACTGTTCTGTATCTGGTGTCTGAGTTAATGGGAATATCTATGCATGCTGTTATACCTAACCCTGGAATGTGTTGACTATTACTAATCCATATATGATGATGAAATCTAAACACTATAGCATGCTTGGGGAGGCAGGTCCCAGTGAGCCCACCTCTCCCACCGCAGCAGAACATGGCACTGGGCACCAGCATGTCTAGGGCCCAACCCCGGACCTCCCTGTCCATTGGTCCTGCACCAGCTTCGGATGGAACCGCCTCAAGGGATGGAGCTGCCCCCCCCCCCCTGGAGTGGGCATGGACAGGCACCTGTCACCCATCGCCAGGTTGGGGTCATGGTGCGTAGAGAGATCAATGAGCAGTTCGGTGATCTTCTACCCAAGCTCGAGGGCCTCATGTCATGATTAGAGAGTCAGCCTAGCTCTGCGGCTCAGCCCCCAGCACAGCCACCTTCGGGACTGTGAAGCTGCAGTGGTGACTGCCTATGGGTGGGGACCTCAGTCCCACTATTACCACTAGGGGGCTTGTGGGCTTCCGATATCCTAACACCCCTCCCTATCAAGGTGTTTACTCCCCACACGTGTCATATACCACCCCTGTATGCGTCTCGTGTGTCTTGTCTGTTAACCTACCCAACCTACCTCCCCAAATATACCTACTACCCTTCCCCAACATCCCACTGTCACCTGAAAAAAAGAAAAAAAGTGCAATCTGTTCCCACAAAAAAATCTCGCCCCATACATAGCTGTCCATTTTTCACACATGACCACTGGACACATGTAATCCAGTCTAATTGGCATCACAACTTATTATTGTTGCCTTCAACCCTCTCCCAGGAGTTTGAGTGTCTAAATCTACCGCCAAAATCAGTGCATATGCACAGCTGTTGCTGTACAAGAAATGGGCAGCTATGGACCTTCCCTACACCCTTCCTGCATATCCCTAGCTATTTTTCCTGCTGTCTTTCCCTCTTTGTGCCCCTTTTTCACCACTTTCTTATCAACCCTTTTTTCTTTTCTTTTCTTTTCTTTTAAAGAAATCAGCTCGGGGGTAAGCGGGAGTAAGCACTTTTAAGCAGCAGTAAGCGGGTCTAAGCCTGTTTGCACGGGGGTAAGCAATGCCTACACTGGTTAAGCAATTTAGAAGCTAACTTAGTATAAGAAACTGTAACCCGGAAGTTAGCAGTGCTTACCTCTGCACAAACCCACTTACAACTGCTCTAAAGTGCCTTAATCACTCTGTATCCGATGGCCCATGTTCTGTCCAGCAACAAAATAAACAGCCTCTGCAAGGCTCAAACCCAGGACATGACACACCAGAGACAAAGTGATTTACCACTAAACCATGCCAGGTCTACACAACTTGCTTATTTCAAAAACATATCATCCAGCCTAGTCATTAAACAGTACAGAGAATGTAGTCCAACATTTTGATGTATGTGTGTGTGTAAATATATTAATATCTAAACAGATACAACATATCTATATATGTATATAAATATATATATATATATATATATATATATATATATATATATATATATATATATGTAAATATATATGAACATATATTCATGCGAATGCCTACATCAACACATATATCACATATATATGTCTACACCTATATGTCTACATATACACAGCAAGTTACGTATATGTAAGCAGATATATATGTATGTAAGTATATACGGACATAGTTATAAATATGTAAGCAAATATATATATATATATCCATACAGGTATATATGGATATACATGTGTAGATATCAATGGGAAATTAACTAAATCATATGTCCACATGCACTGTTAATGGGGTTGAGATGTCCCAAACGATATACATCTTGTAAGAATAGGTATACCCACCCACCCCCACAGCCAAACACGTCCGCCCTGCAATACACTACCAAGTGTTGCAAATCCTATAACCAGGTTCTGACATGACATGGGCACAAAATGTTAACAGTACTACATCCCACCTGTATGATGTCAGGCTGGTATTGGTAACATATCATGCAGTACAGTCTGGCTCCCATAGGAAATGTAAAATGTGGAAGCTATCAACATCCCCAGGATACATATATATATATATATATATGTATATATATATATATATATATATATATATATATATACATACATACATGTGACTACACATACAGTCGCAGAGATATGTACAATAAGATACCTATGTAGTAGGTGCACACAATATGGAACAGCCACTATGCCTACAGTTAACACCCTAACAACTGGAAGCTGGATGAGACACCCATACAAATGACATTCGGTGCCTGCAACATATACCCACAGAGAGGCCATAGGATAAAACACCACACACAGGTTTGCAGAAATGGAATACCTTTATTTGTGTACTATTACACATATATATGCCATATCACATAGCTGTTCAGACACTGACATCCATATCAACAGGGTAATGTAACTGTGAAACAGTTATACTAATACAGTAGTCTGGAAAGGTCCACAACTGTTGCTGTCCAGGCCAAGCCCTCCAAATCGTACAACAGTGAAGACAGACTAGGCCACAGGATACCACATATTCAACAGTAAGTGATGCATGTGTATAGTCCAGCACTCTACACTCTGTACACAATCACTAGGTGGTAAAGACTTCAGTTGACCAAATAGGATGTAACTGTTACATAACAAGGCATAACTTAAACCATCTC
Organism: Protopterus annectens; assembly: GCF_019279795.1. Taxonomy (NCBI): domain Eukaryota; kingdom Metazoa; phylum Chordata; order Ceratodontiformes; family Protopteridae; genus Protopterus; species Protopterus annectens. Next base: position 520,598,005 of record NC_056731.1, read on the forward strand.
AGGCACACTGGCAAACAGAACAGTCTGTATGGCAGGAGGCAGTAGGCCTGCAGTAACCCACTTTATGTAAGTAATGTCAAGATAGGTGAAATGTATGCGCCCACATTTTGTAACAGCCTAGGTTATGTTTGGTGCATCCCCTCTAGACTTAGTAATACAGGGCCATATATCACTGTTACATACAGTGACCTCTAGAGTGCATATGGGCACACATGTACTGTGTAGGTGAAGCCCACACATATATGGCACCAGCCCCACCGTATGTGTGGGGGATACAACAGCAGTGGACTGCTGGCAGGAATGGCAGTGTGGTATATGTATATGTGCATATGTATCATTATCTGTATATGTGTAGACATATAATGCTCTGTATATGTATATATCTGGGTGTGTATATGCATATTTGTGTACATATACCCACCCATCTATATATGTCGATTTGTATATGTGTAATTATCTATATAGAATATATGGATAATCATATGTACATATATATTCACCATATGTCCTGAACATGGGGTGTGGCCCTACCTCAGCCCCTATAGTACCAAATTCGTAGTGCATTGGGATGTCAGGTATGTATAGCAGGTATATTAGTAGACTATTGCTACTGTAACAGGGATTGTCTTCACAGACATGGTGTGTGTGGGGGGGTCACATCTGCTTTTCCCATGCGCGCCATTGGCTACTGATAGATATCCTAAGGACATCATATACAGTACCGCTGCAAGCACGTAATGCTCCTGTAAACTACAGCAGAGTTATTGGCCAATAGATGTGGACATTCTGACACACTGTATACAGTCCAGAGGTATACATAGAATCCCTTGGTGCAGAATATGTGGACCAAGCCTGACAATATGGATGTTAACATCCATGCACATAATGACTGGTATACATTCACCCCCATAGGTTATGCATTCACACACCCCTGTCTGTCCTGACACATAATAAATGCTGGTACAGAGGTGCCATGGCCACATACTATCAACTAGATATTGACATGCATCTGTACAGCATCCCACCGCTCTGTCTAACATACATGACTGTTAAGGGAGGCTGGGCAGCAGTACATCTGGCAAGTATCTGGACATGACATCTCACTGGATAAGTACACTAAGCTGCTAGGCATTTAACAAAGTGCTGTACAGGCTACAGGCAGACTGACTCAACATTGGCCTACATCTCCTATGGGGGAATGCACATGTACCTGCATATATAGCAGGCTCTGCAGGCCTGTCACAGCACAGGGTAAGATACACCTGTGTGAAAATGCATAACCACAACCAAAGTGAACACTGCCACAGCCACATATGGTAAGCTAGCATAATATTACAATATATGGACTATCTGTCCAACACCATCCTCATATGTATCACTCACACACTAACCCTACATATACTGGGCCACTACACAGTGTGGCCTGATGCCTGTCTGTGGTATGGGACATGTGTGTGTATGGCCCTACAAACATGTACGCCAATACAGTAACATACAGTGGAGCAGCATGTAGGATCAGATAGGACGGGACCTAGAACGATGACATCTACCACAGTCTGTACACAGGCCAAGGTACATGTTAACAATACACACACTGTCGACATTCACCATAAGTACACAGACCTGAGTATTGTACAAACAACCAGAGAATGTCCAGGTTATGTCATCAAATATAACCCCTACTGTACATAACATGAGTAGCAGTCTGATATCTCTCTGGCTTGTTATCAGATATGACACTAATTATGGTGTACAGCACATATGCACCTCTTAATGCATGGCATATGTACAAAGGTTGACAGAGTTGTGGCTGGAAGCACATACACAGAGCCAATATTGACATGCTGTGATAACATCATGCATTTACTGTTATAACAGGGTTTGTCACACCATATGTCCTATGAGGGATATGAAGTCAGTAACTGTCATAGCTTTCACCATCTAAAGACTGCAAACCTCACACTACCTTCTGCAGTTCACAGATACATGCTCTGTGGGTAACACATGAAACCAAAGGCAACACACACTGCATTGTGGCTCAGGGCTGTAGTTTCTGCATTTGCCCACACAGGTGGGTATTGTATCCCCCATCCAGTCACCTGGGTGACTGTTGTGTGTGGCCATTGCTGTGCATATCTTGCCATGTATGTGTTCCTTAGTCCATGACATGGACGGTGCCTGGGATGTGCACACCTCCCACATGCATGTGCAGTGACATGTGGAACTGTACCTGGGGTGTCTGGCCCATGTTGTGTACACAGATTATCATCAGATGTGCCAGTCTTGGCCACCTGTGGTGGGAACTGGTAATGGACAGCAGGTTTACCCTGCATCTACATTGATAGCATGCTAATGGCTTTCCCTGGTGTGAGTGGCATATGCCCATACAGGGCATGTTTTCAGGCATGGTATGTCCTTTGTGGGTCACATGTGATAGCACCACAGGTGTTCAGATGGGGAACATGGAGAAGGTGCACTGTCTGCATGTACATGCCTATTGGACAGATGGACAGGGTGCCATGCCCTCTGTAGCCCACTGCAGTCACTCCATAGTTACCATCAGTGGCCAATATGCAGTGTACTACCCATATGTTGGCTGTTACCTAGGCATGTGTGTGTGTGTGTGTGTGTGTGTGTGTGTGTGTGTGTGTGTGTGTGTGTGTGTGTGTGTGTGTGTGTGTGTATGAGACATGGGTTGAGAGTGTGCTCTGGGTAATACTGGGGTTGCTAACTGTGGTTGCCTGGCCTTGATGTCATATGTATGGGTATGGATTTGCACCCCAGCTTCTCAGTTATTTCACATCTGTTATCCCTGTATGGTGGACATTGTGATATATACTAGGGCCACCATATAAGAAATTTGCAAAACCCACTCCACTTTGGGCCAAGGTGACACGCACTCACACCCACCGCCACACAGGATATGAGTTACAAACGCACATACACACACACACACACACACACACACACACACACACACACACACACACACACACACACACACACACACACACACACACACGCCTGACACGTCTGGGAGAAGAAACCCTTCCTAACTACTTTATTACACTACAGTGTCATAGTATGCACCACAGAGATTACTGGAGTACTCCTTCCCCAAAGGTGTATATCACATTGGATGACATCAGCAGGATTGCCAAAGTAGGACATTCAAATTGTAGTGAGTGTGGCTAGGCTAAAATGCATTGCTCCCTACACAGACAGTGACACACACACAAAACATCCACAACCAACATGTGTGGGTATAGATCCCCTAACAGAGGTCTATATTATACTACAGCATGTAGCTGTTATAGGACGCACCACAGGGATTATTGGAGAGCTCTTTCCCCAAAGGTGTATTTCACAATGAATGACATCAGCAGGATTGCCAAAGTAGGGCATTTGAAATGTATTGAGTGTGACTAGCCTAAAGTGCATTGCTCCCTACACAGGGACTGAAACACACAAAATACCCACAACCAACATGTGTGAGTATAGAACCCCTAACAGAGGTCTATATCACACTACAGATTGGAGCTGTTATCGGACACACCACAGGGATTATTGGAGAACTCCTTCCCCAAAGGTGTATTTCACAATGAATGACATCAGCTAGATTGCTAAAGTAGGGTATTTGAAATGTACTGAGTGTGACTAGCCTAAAATGCATTGCTTCCAACACAGACATTCAAACACACACAAAACATCCAGAAATGCCATGGGTGTGAATAGAATCCTACCAGAGTTCTATAGTACACTACAGCAGTATGCAGTTATGGCATGTGCTACGGAGATTACTAGGCTCCAACCTTCACAGAGGTGTATTTTTAGGTGGATGACATCAGCAGCCTTACCAAATTAGTGCAATTCAATTGTAGGGAGTGTGACTACCGTAAAAAACATTGCTCGCTACACAGACAGACACACACACTTGCCAAATCTGGGATTAGAGCTCCTACCTAGCTAGTTTATCACACTACAGCAGTACACAGTTATGGGATGTGCCACAGAGATTACTGGGCTGTAACTCTCCCAACGGTGTATTTCACAGTAGATGACCTCAGCAGGCTTATCATAGTAGGGCTATGGGGAGGGCAGTGTGTGTGCATGGGCCATAACCCATTCATCTAGAGGTTGACACACCACATGCGGGTACACACAGGGTCGTAGTTCACAAGGTACATGTATAAAGATGCTAGATGACACCTTCCTTGTACAGTCATGTTGCATAGCTAGCACTTGCACCACATAGTATGTGCTGCTGACAGATACCGGTAGCTATCATCTACAGTGAGTGACATCTGAACCTCATGTGGCTGTGGCCCTTTGACTGTGTACTGGGTGGCACAGGCCTGGATGGCTCCTTGTCACAGTCACCCTCTTACACACATCTATGTACGTCTACCTTTGGCTTATTATAATATGTTGTCCTTAGATATATGTCTGTATTCCTGTCCACTGTGTGTGCAAAGCATGTGTTGTGCATACTGAGGAGTGTCTGCACTAACATCTGTGACTGCCAGTTATGTCTGGTCCAGTGGTGTTTGCAGAAAGGGCCTTCCTGTGTTTGTGTGTGAGCATGCCCAGTATGACCTTTCAGTGTATTGTTGACTGACATTGCCTTCATTTCTACAAGTATGTGAGCATGCCCAGTATGCCTGTCTGTATTGAATGTGTGGCTCAAGTCTTGGTAATCTGTATTGCATTGCTGACCTATGTGCTGTACACATACATGTAGCATACCGTTTCTGCAGGGTGTCCATCAATCACATGGCATTGACTGTTACTACATTTCTACATGGGATGGGGGCCACACATGCCTATTTCTACATTTCTTCACAGGATTGGGCGGGGCACACTGGACTGTTACTACATTTCTATATAGGATGGGGTGGGGCACACCTGACTATTTCTACATTTCTACACAGGCTTTGGGGGGTACACCTGACTGTTACTACATTTCTACGTCGGATGGGGTGGGGCACGCCTGACTATTTCTACATGAGTACACAGGATTGGGGGGGCACACCTGACTGTTATTACATGTCTATGTAGGATGGGGGGGCACACCTGACACTTGTACACATTTGCTATGACTGTACTGGTATGTCAGGTACTCCATTTCATTCTGTAGTCTTACCTATCATGCTGCCTAAAGGCATACCAGTGTTCTACAGATCTTAGCTTTTATTTACCTACATATTAGTTTCAGACTTCCTACCCTTCAGAACTGACATCCCACTGCCTGACCTGCTGTCGTCTGTCTGTGTAGGCCTGGGGGGGGGTTACCCATATACATTATTTAGAGGCCACAGCACAGCCTTTGTTTGTGTTTGTCTACACCTGTCCTGCTGGCTGTGACTGTTGTTGGGTATGTGAACCCCCCTGACTGGCATGTGTGAGTCACTTACCTTGTGGGTGTCCCAGTATTGAGAGTGGTGCTGCAGGGCTGTCTATGTTGGATGCACATAGTACACTCCCTACACGTGGTTCAGCACAGGTAGTGTCATATTTGGCATCCCTTTTACTGTATGTGAGAGTCAGAGAGATTTGTCATTCCCTGTGTCCCTCCTGTGTCAGTGTATGTGCTATGCGTTGCCTCTTTGCCAAGGCCAGAGCATACTGGGCATGCTTCTTCTGCCTGCTGGGGCAGGCTCAGGTTGTTCCTCCTTTGAGTCACTCTGTGCCTGTGCAGACTTTGGCAATGGTGGGGGGTTGTGTGGCCCTGCCCCATGCTGTTCCTGCTGCAGCTGTTTCAGCAAGATCATATTGTTTAGCATGGCACATACAAGGACAATTTGGATACATGTAGCTGGTGAGTACTGCAAGGCTCTACTGGATGCGCCCAGGCACCAGAGCCATGACTTGAGCATCCCAAACACACGATCTACTATAATTCTTGTCTGTGCGTGTGCCTCATTATGGAGTTCTTGTTTGGGTGTGTGTGCATTTTTGATGGGTGTCATCAGCCATGGCTCAAGTGCATATCCAGCATCCCCCACTAGGTGACCATCAGGGATGTCCCCATTGGCAAATCTCTGGTACAGCTGCATCAGATGTGGGAATCGTGATAGCTTCCAGGGCAGCCAGCACACACAATAATTATTATGCCCTGGGCATCGCACACAACCTGGCAGTTGATGGAGGGGAAGCCCTTGCGGTTGATGTAGACCTTACTCCACTCACCGGGTGGTGCTTTGATGCATATGTGCATGCAGTCTATAGCACCCACTACCTTAAGATATTCTGCTATTTGGTGGAACAGTTGCATATTGCTGGCCAATGCCTTATTAGTGTTGGGGAAATATACGTGTTCACCGACATGTGCTGACGTGGCATCCAGGAACTGCCAGCTATGCTAGTTCCCCTTGATTAGCTTTCTACTGCTGTTTTCCCTTCCCATTGCCTTTCTGGTTAAGCCCAGGGACGCACCACACAGAGTGCTCAAATGTGCGCAGTGCTGCTATTTCCTAGTTTAACTTTTGTTTTCTGTCTTTAAAACCCAGTGCATGGCATGCACACCCACTTAGGCATTGTAAAGAGTGGTAGGCAGGTTTAAACACACCCTCTAGCATAGCTGTGCAAAGCTATGAGCAAACCTGAGCCACAGGGCTCCAATCTGCTTACAGTATGCCTGAAACACACCCCCATGATGTCACCTAACTCCTAGGCTTGCACCAAGCTATTCCTACTTTTACACTGTTGAGACCTGACTCACATGCTGTGGAAAACTGGGATTCACTATCCTTCCCCAAATTTGCATAGGATTGCCTGCTAATGCATAGTTACATGTCTCACACTGAGCCTCCCCCCTTAGCAGTCACTACTCACTGGCCATGTTGTCTTCTGCCTGCCATTGACTTGCATGGCAGAATACTGATATTAGTTAGAATGCTTAATTTAGGTTCATTTTCTTACCCCCCCCCGATCCCATTT
>NC_056731.1:520609943-520637443 GCF_019279795.1 Protopterus annectens
CATACAGGCTTCTGTAAGTTGATCTCTGACTTATCTTCCAGACTGTGAAAGATCCTGACCCATTAGTCCTCCTCCACATTAGAAATACTGGTACTAATAACTAATGAGCACACTCATCCCAAAGACCTTAACCTTCATCCTAACAGAAGTCCTCTTGGAAAGATCCAACAACCACCTATGTATAGAACAAGCTTTCCTTGCATGTCAAACAATGACTTGCTTCAAGTTCTTCCTTTTGATTAGATAGACACCCACAGGTTTATTCCTAGGGTAAGCAGTATAACCCCCATTTAGTGAGGAGGAAAATCTATCCACTGAATTCTTCAGACTGAATGGCTAGGCTGTTTATGGCCACTTAAGCACCAGTCTAGATAGTAAGAATCTGGGAATCTATGAACTTATAAGTCACACCTCACAGTGAATCTGCTATGTGAAATCTTCATTAACAGGTACAGGCGTGGAGCACCTGCATCAGTTCAATAGGTCTGCCTAATCACAATGATATAATCACAGTACTTACAGACTGTGATATGCAGCAGAACAGGTGTATCTTATACTGCAGAAATCAATGGGACGTTTAAATTAGTACTCATAGATAGCTGATATTACATGGTCAGATAGTAATGAAGCTGGGAGCTACATTACCAGTGCAGCTTTATTCCAGCCATACTAATTTAAACTTATTTAAGAATATTTACACAATAAAAATAAGTCATTAAAGTAAAGAAGAAGCTGTGACTATTGGATACCTATCTTAAACTGTAACAACACTAATTTAAGTAACGTGAAAGCCTTTAATAAAAAATTGGCAGAACAGGTTAATTACTTTTTTATTTATTATTTATTTTAAAGATATGTTCTATTTTCCACTTTTTTTTCTATCTGATGACAGATGTTGCCAAGTGATAATGTAGCAGCGAAGTAACAAAAAAACTGAATGGAATGAAGATATTAGGAAATAACCATATTAGAGTGGAAGTTAATCAGTCTATTCCACAATGCATGGCTATCTTGGCAACTAAAGCTATATGCTTCTTGGGATAGTATCAAGCTTAGATGGCATAGCTTCCATTACAGTTCCCTACACAATTCATTATAAGTTAGCAAAAAAATGCAGCCTACACAGTTTGGTAATTAGAGTTCAAAACAAGGATTTTGCAAAGTAGAGGTACCTACCTGGAGTTACATACCTTCATTTAGACCTTTTGGCTAATGTGACACCAGAATATGTGATTTCAGTGCATTGTTCTCAGTTATACAAAACATGAACTGTATTGTTACACTTTCCATAGCAAATGTAAATTACAAACTATTAGTAATGGGATTAATCGCCTTACCATATACAATATCAGATTTCATGGTGCTTGATGCAAAAAGGCATGTTATTTTTGCAATTGATTTTGCTGATAATGATGGTCCCTCAAAAGCTGAAAATTTCTAACATGACATCTTGAACGAGTGAATCAACAATGCCACACTACCTACATTAATGTACAGATTACTGCTTTTTCAATGCAGGGGAGTTTTTTATCTCAATAAAAAAAAAAAAGAGTTGTTGGCTTTGTTCCACAGGTGGAACACACTACACCAACAATTAGCATATATATTATAAGAAGCCATAACATAAGTAGCTGCTCCTCCAATGAAGTTTTGTGTTATTTGATTACCCAAAATGCTTGTTGCCAATACATAAGCTAACATCATCTTATTGGTGGGATCATAAGGAAAAAAACTGAATCAACAGTGAAACTAAAACCTCAAAAACATGTCATAATATTTGTTTTAATTTCAAATCATCTGACACTAACACCAGAAGTATACTCAAAACTGAAACTAAGCATAAAATACAAATACACAAGAAGCACATAAATACACTTTAATAACTGTTAGGACACTGATGAAGCTGTGAGTTTGGCATCTGTGAAGTGATTATTTAGCTCTTCACTGAAAAGCACTATTTTTGCCATGCTGAAGTACGGCAATATACTTGATTGCATATGTTCAACAGTGAGCTGAAAACATATCTTTTCATATGGTTATTAGCTAATGTGTCTCTTAGGGATGGAAGTCATTCACATATTTACTCCCTCCTTAACTGTACAACAGGTCCCTTGGCTTTCATCCTAGGTATCAAACCTAGCCAAATGAGTAAATCCTTTCACAAGTCCCTCCCATGGCAGGTATTACAGCTAACATTTTCAGGCAGTAAATTAGCCCATTGATTCAGGGGGTCAGTTCAACTCTCTACTCCACTGATAACCTAAAACTGGTCCATAATTTGGTATTTGAAAACTAGACAGGGGAAGAGAAATAACAAGATGATTATTGGTCACCTACTCACAAGGATGGAGAAGGGTCTTGATAGGACATCTTGGTCAGATATAGCCCTTGTTAAGGTTAGGAGACCCTGGTTAAGATGTTATCTGTAATGATTGCAAATTTTAAGGAGTTTCAGTACACTATATCATTAAGATGAGCATGCAATGTTTAGGAATCCCAATGGATACTGACACGTATGGCAACAGAAAGGGATGCTAGGAAGAAGAGGATGAGAAGAAAAACATTCTGAGCTACAGTATCACAGGTCCCTTGTTTTTTTTTTGTTTTTTTAGCTGCTATTGGTGAACTTTATTTAGATTGCTGTAAAGACTTCCTTCCTTGAAGGTAGATATCCCACCTCGAGAGTGGACATTGTCATGCTTGGGATTCATCCATTAGCACAGAACTAGGAGAGAGCTAGAGAAAGAGGGAGAGAGAAAGACATTTAAGGCAGATGTAGGGTCTACATGCCAGTAGTCTGAGCTGATTCACCCCCCCCTCCCAAAAAAAAAAAAATAACGTCAATAATGGCAAAGGCTGTACAAAGCCATATCACCTCAAATAAAGTTTAAAGATGTCCTCACACTGATAGCCCATTTGTTGCATTTTCTTAATTTACATTGGAAGACAAAGGGGGTGGGAGGGAGAGAGAGAGAGAGAGAGAGAGAGAGAGAGAAGGAGAGCAGTGTCTTTGGGCTTCTAGTTTTACTGTGAGTGGCCATCAGTCTAGCACATTCATGGTTAAGGATTAGTGTCTAGCTTAGTCATGCAGCCAGAGATTTAAATGTTGAGCATTCATAATAATAAAAAAGCTCAGCGTATTACAATGGACTAATAGTGAAAGATAACTATTATAACAATATTACCACGTGACCAAGCTAGTATAATACATCCAAATAACATAATTAGCTTTGTAGTTTGCAGAGAGACACTTGTTATTTTGATAAACATTAAATAAGATAGAAAAATAAGTGCCAAGACTGATACAGTGGATCAGAATAATTGATGCTGTCAAACGGATTAACAACAGTGCTTCCTAAGAAGGTAGTCATGGATCAATGTGGTTTTGTAAAGGGAAGAGAGACATTCAATAACATAATAAAGATGAATATTATACACTACTAATCAGGCAAAAAGGAAACCCTTAGTGATGTTGGATGTGGATACAGAAAAGGCATTCAATTTTGTGGACTGAAACATTTGTAGATGGTACTAGATATAATAAGTTTTCTGAGGTATCTTGCTTTTTTTTTTGTTAGTGATACATGAAAGCTCTAAAATGGTTCTTAAAATAAATGGACAGGCTACCCAGGAATTTAAAATAGAAAGAAGCATAATGCAGGGGTGTCCATATTACATTTTACTATTTAACCTTTACTTGGAGCCTTTGGCCTTAAATGCATGCCACTCTGATATAAGATACCAGGAAGTCCTTGAGATAAAACAAAAGGGGCCAATGTTTGTAGATGATATATTAATATATTTCACTAACCTACACAGAGATATCCAAAAGTTAATAGAAGTATTAAGATCTTTCACAAAACTATCTGAATATAAAATAAATGCAGGTTAGACTATTCTAAAAGTGTATTAGTTCTGGTTTAAGCACTTGGGCTTAGGGGCAGTTATTTTACATTAAGAAGGCGTGGTCTGCACTTTTGTGGGAGGAGAGGGTAGATTCTGCCCTTCTGAGCTGGGAGTTTCTGGTTAAAGGCTTATTGTGCCTGCTTATTTGAACAGCTTCTTTCTGAAATTGGTACGCCTTGTTTACTGTAGCACAAGACTAGATTCAGACTTGCTGAATCTAGCTTTGTTTGTATAACGAGCACTAATCTAGGCCATCTTTTTCTGGAGAAGGTTACCCTGCACCCTAGTGGCAGGAGTGTGCAGTTAGAACTTGTCTGATCGAAGACTGCTGGAACGGGGCTCAGTTTTTAGCTGTTTATTGTTTAATTGGTTAATTTGTTTAAATTAGATTTCTCATTTGCTACTGTTATATTAAAAAAAATACACTTTATGCATCGCCACTTAGCTAGGGTTAAAATTTTCCCGGCACCATAAAGTCTGCTCTTCAAATTTTCCTTTAGTACTAGCCAGTTTTTTAGTTTTAGCACTCAAATATGTTTCTTTGAGCTCAGCACTTGTTCAGAACTCATTGTAAGCACTAAATAAGCAACACATTACTACAGCACTCAACTTTCCTCACTTGTCTAGAGGAAAACAGGTTTTAGTACTTAATAAATCAGCTCCTATCCAGGCATGTCTATGGGTCAGCTCCCGGTGTTTTCTCCTGTCTACCTGATGAATCTGAGCATCTTGGGGCAATGCAGCAATTGCCTCATGTACACAGATAACCGTCTCCTCCTACGACCCAACACTGCAACTTGTAAGAGATGCACTTATATAGCCAAACTGGAAGCAAAGATCTCTTCACCCAAGACTGGACTAGACAGTCAAGAGGAGAGGGTAAACACTTGCACCACACCACACTCATCACATAGTCCCTCAAAACCTACACCACCAAAACACACACATAGAACCACAAAACACACACCTACATTCATGGAGGCTCTCAAAAAGAAATCAACCCAAGCAACAGAGACCTCCAAAGCAGAAACGCAAGCAACCTCCACCCCCAACACAGTGCAGTGACAGAGACCTGCTTCAAGGCTCCAAATGACACATAGCCCACAAACTCAGTGTGCCACCCAACCACAGCCTATAAAGCATAACAACATACCCAGCACTCTAGTCATAGGTGACTGTATAATCAGGCACACTGATGTTCCACTAACCAGGCTAAACAAGGATCAAGTTACTGTCAGCTGCCTGTCAGGTGCCAGGATCTGCCACATAATGCATGCACTCAGGTCACTCAACAAGTACAAATATGACACTGTCATTGCCCATGTTGGTGTGAATGACATGAGCCATACCTCCCTGGACTACATGAAAAGAGACATGGAACAGCTCTCCAGTCTTGTAGCCCAGGCAGGTATGACCCTAGCTCTGAGTAGTATCCTGCCATCACCCAGAATGATACTATAGTACAAGGAAAAAAATGATTGACTTCAACAATTGGCTAAACTTCCTGTGTCATTCTAAGGGGATCCAGTATCTGTCTGCCTGGGATGACATGATAGACAGACCACGATGCTTTGCCAGAGATGGCCTGCACCAGTCGGCCTTGGGATTCTGGATACTGGCTAAGGCTCTTGCCACCTCTATAGTTCTTTTTTTAGGCAAGGTTCAAATGACAAATTCACCACCGTAACAGGTACAACCAAGCAAAATCTGAGGGTAATGCTACTCAATGCTAGAAGCCTAAACCTCAAAATGCACTCACTCGAGGCACTCCTTAAAATGGAGAACATGAGACATCTGTGCAGTGACAGAGACCTACTTCAAGGCTCCAAAGAGCACCCCTGCATTACTAGGCTATAATTCATACCACACCTTTCGGCCACCTAACCTGGACCAAAACACTAAAGGCAGAGGTGTGTCCATATTCATTAAGGATATCCATACTTCCAGGCTAGTTGCTCAACATAATGCATCCGAGATTATCCAAGTGCATCTAACTCTGGGCAAGACCACAATCCAAATTGTAGCTTGCTACAGATCCCCCACCATGCCCCAGGATTCCCACTCCTCATTTCTTGATACACTGGAAAATATTAGGGTACAACCTAACACCCTAATAATGGGCGATTTCAACTACCCCACCATTAACTGGGAAAACTACTCATGTACCAACTATTTTGCTCAACGTTTTCTGGAATGCATAAATTCCAACACCTTGGATCAACTTATCCACATCCCCACCAGGGGCAGCAATATTCTAGAGTGGGTCATTACCAACATGGCCGACTGGTGTTCCACACCAGAGGTCAATTCCTAATTGGTCAGATCAGACCACAGGCTAATCACACTAAACATCCACATCCCACCTCCCCCCAATTAGGGAAACCACCATAAAAAAATTCTTCAAAGCCAACTTCACGGTTCTTAAGACAGAAGTGTCAAGCTTCATGACACCCATGCAGATGGACAACAGAGGTACGACTGCTGAATCCTATACAAATACACTTTATAAGCACTTACACGAGTGCATGGATTGTGCTATCCCTAACAAAACCAAGATGCTATCTTCCAAAAAAATAAGCCAATCTGGTGGTCCCCTGCCATAAGCAAACTCTACAACAGAAGAAAGAAACTGCTGCTGCAAAAAAAGAGTAAAATCCCATGATTGGAGGAACTCCCTTGTCAGTCTCAGTAAGAAGCTGAGATCCCTTATAAAATCCTCCAAACCTAGTTATGAAAACAAAATTGCCACTGTTTCTAAAGACAACCACAAAGCATTCTATAGCAATGTCAAGAATCTCCATGGCAACACTCAGATCTTCTCTGAGTTACAGCACAATGGCACTAAATATACAGAACCAACTGATATTGCCAACATCCTGGCAGATAGGTTCAGAGCTAACTTTACCCCCCCCCCCTCTCACCCCCTAAAGGGCCCATCTCTATACTGGAAGAATGCAAAGTCCCTGTAATAATAGCTGCACAGGTAAACACCACACTCTCCAAAGCCAAGAACACAGCATCCATGGGACCTGACAACATCAAAGGTTGCGTTCTACACAAACTACAGAATGAACTGCCACCCCACCTAAGTACTATGTTCAGTCATAGCCTCATCTCAGGCTTTGGGCCCAGTGAATGGCACACAGCAATGGTTATCCCACTCCACAAAGGGGGATCCACCATGGATCCCAGGAACTACTGCCCCATTAACCTGATGAGCCTAGTCTGCAAGGCCATGGAACATATCATCATGGAACTTGTAAACAAAGACATTGGTAATCTCCAAACTCTGGACCCCCCCCCCAGTTTGGGTTTGTAAAAGGCAGATGATGTCTCCTAAACCTGATAGACTTCTTTGAAGCAGTCACCAAAGCTGTAGATGAGGATAAGGTGGTTCACACAGCCTATCTAGATCTCGCCAAGGCTTTTGACACCATACCCCACTCTGGAATTATAGATAAACTCACTAAACTAGGTAAAAATCGCAGTGTCACAAGATGGGTTGCCAACTGGCTCACTGACAGAACCTACACTGCGAAAGTAGCAGACTCCAAATTTGACTTCAGACCAGTGACAAGTGGAGTACTACAGGGTTCAGTCATGGGTCCTCTCCTGTTTGGTATCTACTTCTCTGAAGTACAGGCTAACACAGAAGGTCTTTGGCTAATGAAGTTGGCAGATGACTGCAAACTAGGAGCCATAATCGAACCTCCTAATGATGTAGACATCCTACAAAAGGGCCTCACTGAGACAGATGCCTGTTGTCAAAGCCATGACCTCAAGCTCAATGCCAAAAAGTGCATTGTCATCCCTTTTGGTAAAAACTCTGTACCCATGAACTACCACATAGGCGGTAGTCTACTTAACACTGAAAATGTGATAAGAGACCTTAGGACACAGGTGGACAGTAGTCTCTGCTTTGATAATTACATCGCCGCAGTAGTCAGGAAACCCTTCTACGTGGCACACCTCATCACAAAAGGTTTCTCATCCAGCAAAAAAGACGTCATTGTTCCCCTCTACTCATCACTCATTAGACCCATTATAAAGTACAACGCCCCTTTTGGTATGTACCTCACAAGACATCTACAGCAACTGGAAAGGCCACAGAAATACCTCAAAAAGAGGATTACTGGCCTCAAACAGATGCCCTACGCAGACCATCTCAAAAAACTCCAACTTTACTCCATCGCATATCACCTACTTAGAAGCAATCTCTGCCTAACATACAAAGCTATGTCAAACCCAGAGCTGTTGGACATGCTCTACTTAAAGAAATCCCAATCCCTCTGAGCTACATGCTCTAGGGACCTAAACCCTGTCGTCACAATAAACAGAACATGCTGAAGGGATAGATTCCTGTCCCAGAGACTTCCCATACTCTGGAACAAACTACCTATCTATATCAAACAAAGCTCCTCATTAGCACTCTTCAAGAAAAACCTTGATGATTGGATGGTAAATAGGAAATTCACTCCAGGGATCACTTCTGTGGCTCTGCTTGACAGGGGCATAGGAAAATTATTTTCTTGGGTGGCAAAATCCAGGGTATCTTTTTGGCTAGGCTTATATAGGCCCCAGGGCCAATAGCCTAGTACCTACCTATGAAGCTATGAACCTATAAAACAAAGCAATTTGTGTAAATTATGCTGCCACCATAAATTTGGAACAGCAGTGCTTAAAGTTATGGGGAATTTGCAAGTTGAAATACTTAGGATTGTGGATTTTCAACGACGCATACAAGATCCACTGACACAAGTATGGGAAAAAGTCAAAAGTAAAACTCACAATATGGTAAGAAGATGTGAAGTGATGAGACGAGTTAAACCAGAGTATGCAGGTAGTGTAAATGGACATTGTACAATTAATACTGCATATAGGGTAAGCCTTTATAAATGATCTATGGAATGATTGTTGGCCCCAAATGAGAAGAGTCCTAATAAAATATATGTGGGAGTTGAAAATGGATAGAGTGGAGTGGAGTGGCTGCATTGAAGAAGGGGGATTGGCAGATCCAGATTTAGAAGCAGATTATAAAGCTTCACAGATAAGGCTGGCATATTACCTCCAAAATGCTAACTGTAACTCAAGACAGAAAGGGGTGATCACAGTTGAATATCTGAACACAAGGAATAATTAGAAAACCTAGAAAGAGATTTATGAAGTTATTATATGGGGAGTAGAAGAAATTATGAGTAGTTAGGACAAAAGATGGTGAAAATTTGAACTATGGCCAGTAAGGATGGGGAAGCCAGGATTTAGAGTGGATATCATGCTACTAGAAACTTGGTGAAAAGGGGAAAAATATATACTACTGGGAACAGTTAAGGAAAGGAAATAAGTGAATAGAATGGAAGGAGGGAGCATATAAAGTATTATAAACCAAGTAACAGACAATGTTGGCAATATAGAGAGTTAGAACAAAATGGACACTATTACGGCAAGCAGAAAAAAGTCTGAGTTCTGTTTTAATACAAAAAAATGAAGCGCTTTTCGTTTGCTTCCAAAACAAACTTCTTCAGATTACAAATGCACCATACAACAAAATGCATTTAAATACCAACAGGTGGTACTTCTTACCTATCACCACGAACCTCCTCACCTTGGAAATTTTTAAAGAAACACTCACACATTAAAACTGCTACTCACTACTATAAAGTTACAATGTGAGAAGCAGTGCACATCAAACAGTGTTAACTTACATAAACACTAAACTGTAATTCTAGGTATGTGGTGTATTTAGCTAGATGCCAATGCTGTACTGCATTCTACATTGGAAAAACAGAACGGAGACTCCGTGATAGGGTCTACGAACATCAGTACGCAATATCTAAAGACAAAACTGACAATGCACTAGCTAAACACATACAGTTGCACAAAGAGCACAAATTTAAATTCATGGCTATAGATCAGGTAGCTATAGACATTAGGGGTGGACCTGTACCCTTACGGTTATAAGAATTAGAATTGCTGTGGCAAATTAGATTGAATGCTTATAATTTCCCTGTTATAAATGAAGCTTGTTCTATCAGCTGTATTTTGAAATTAAAAAGCTTGCAAAGATGAAAATGTTTTATAGTTCTTTAGGTGTGTCTCATTCATAAGAATATTTTTTAAGTAGTGAGCAATTTTAAATATAATCGTAGAATGTGATATTTTTTATTTCAACTTGAAAATTATAAGATTTTTAAATAATTAGCGTATACTAGATAGGTTTAGTGTTTATGTAAGTTAACACTGTTTGATGTGCACTGCTTCTCACATTATAATTTTATAGTAGTGAGTAGCAGTTTTAATGTGTGAGTGTTTCTTTAAAAGTTTCCAAGGTGAGGAGGTTCGTGGTGATAGGTAAGACGTACCACCTGTTGGTATTTAAATGCATTTTGTTGTATGGTGCATTTGTAATCTGAAGAAGTTTGCTTTGGAAGCAAACGAAATACGGTTCATTATTTTGTATTAAAACAGAACTCAGACTTTTTTCTGCTTGCCGTTCTCGTGTCCGTTTTGTTCCAGTTTGTCGTAGGCAGTGTGCTTGTTACTATTTTAATATAGAGAGTTACCCAGAATGTTGGAGAGATATGATAAAGAAGTTAAAAAGAGAAAAATGGAGATGTCAAGGTTTATACAAATTTTAATAGAAACAAGAATTAAAGATGCCAAAAATAAGAAAATCATATGCAGATTATGCAGCATGTTAGAGGACAAAGGCAAAATAAAAAGGAAACAAATACTAACTTTAAAAAGGATGCTTGTTAGGGGGCTTCCTATCAGCAGACCGAAGACGCATGTTTTCGAATGTGTCTTGGTCGAACTGACAAAACCGAAACTGCAAAATATCGAAGTGGCATGTAAGCGAATTCTTTCCCTGAGAAAGAATTTGCTTGGCTGCTTTGGCACTTTGCCATTTTCAGCACTGTAGTGCAGTCTTGGAGTTGGTATATATAAGTAGGAGGGTGGGGAGCACAGCTCCCCACATCAGGGAGGTGTGGGGGCAAAGCCCCCACATTTAATCTCATGTTATAATGTGCTTTCTTTTTTTTTTTTTGTTGGAACAGTGATTTTTTTTCCTTGGAAAAAAAATCGCTGTTCTGACAGTTCAGTTTTATGAGCTTTCACTTACATGGGGTCGATTAATCACTGTTCGCTTACCTAAGCGTTCAATGATCTAATATAGACTCTTGTTAGGGAAATAGATGATAGATGGAAAGAAATATGGATGGCTCCAAATAATGCAACTAAATCAAGGAAATGTAAAATATATGGGTGGGAATGTTTGCCCACCTATTTTTCTTTACACCAGAGAGACATAAAATGTAAACAGGAGAAAAGTGAAGATTGGCAACATATGTTTCTGGCTGTGTAAAACACTGGAGTGCTTTCACAAAAAGCTACAGACATTAACTGAAAAAAACATTAGGTTGGAATTGGCAAATGCAGCAAAGGGGCTTTCATTTAAGCTGTGTTAGGTGTCCAGAGGAACAGGAGCCTATAAAAGCTCTAATGAAATTTAAAAAAAGATAACAAAAACATGGAAAACAGAACAATAACCAAAGATATGAAGTGAGACCACTAACAAATAGAGTTAGAAAAATGAAAGGGCATCTGGATCAGTCAAGATGTCTAAACTGAACAAGAAAAACAATGGTCACATTGGGAGACAAGCTATGAGCAGGCAGTGAGTGAAGTAGGAACAAAAACCGGCAAAATGCTGAGAGAAAAGTACAGGCGAAGGAAACAAAAATGTAATGATGAGAGCTTGGACTAGAAAGAAATGCTTGTTCCTTTCTATATTACGTTAGTCAATATTGATTAGTTGCTGCTGTGTAATTCCTGGTTCTGGGCTGGACCAAATGCATAAAGTAAAAGAGCAAGAACGACATTTAAGGTTAATATGTTTATAATTATTAGGTCAGACATTAGGAAATTAACTACAAAAGGGCACCACTAATGATGACTGAACTATCATTGCAAATTGGTAAGAATAAAAAAAGCAGCTAATAAAAAATAAAAAAGAATAATATCTACTGTGGTCATGTTTATGTTATCATACTTACTTAGATGTACTGGCAATAAACAAATAAAAAAGATTAAAACAAACAAACAAACAACAAGCCTACCAGATTTGAATCATGTTCCCCAGATATAGCTAATAATATATTTTTTTAATTTGCAGGAGCAGGACATTCCAAATAAGAATCAACCTCTCCACAAGCCATTTCATCCTCACAGTGATATTCCATTGATTATGCCTGAGGTGTAAGCTACAGAATCCGTTTTACACAGAACAGCTGTATTCAGGTTTAAGAAGTGAATTGCTGTCTCATCCCTGGAAAACATAATCCTGACACTCTTCATATATAAGAATGAGGAAAAGATGTAATACTTTCAGTTTCCTTTAATTTGAGAGAGACCAGAAACCAGGAAAGAGATTAGTTCATTGCCTCTGGACCCCTTCAAGTTTATTGATGAAAAGTACCATAAAAATTGGGGAGGGTTGCAAAAGAGTGGTGCATTCAACTGTTGTCTTAATCACATTCTAATGTTTTCAAAGCACCACCGATAATTTAAAAATATTCCCAGACAAAACAAATTCACTATGCAAGGTCCAAATTATAATTAGAACATATGAGCATACCTTGTTGTTTATATGCTTACCTTTAATACAAAATACTGTTATAAATATTGGCAACAAGGATTCTAATTCAATAGCATAAAAGTACAGCAACATTGTCTAGATGATGAGAAAACAGTGTTATTTGTGTTTGATAGTCATTACCAATGAGCTTAACAAACAGCTTTGTAAATCATAGTGTATCAGATTATCACCTATATGACCCATCAAACCAAGACATGAGGGGCTGACACACACACACACACACACACACACACACACACACACACACACACACACACACACACACACACACACACACACACACACACACACACACACACACACACACACACACACACACACACACACACAGCTATTTTTTTACTATGCCTTTACTCACAATAGCTGAACCTTGTCCCATTCACATGGATCACTACCGCAGGCTGCTTGTACTCCTCCATGCTCATACTGAATTGCATACTCAGTATGAGAAATAATGTGTACCTTTTACAAGAAAGAAGATGCCCTACATCAATAAACAGTGTGTGTGTGTGTGTGTGTGTGTGTGTGTGTGTGTGTGTGTGTGTGTGTGTGTGTGTGTGTGTGTGTGTGTGTGCGTGTGTGCATACCTACTGAAGTTAAGGTTTAAAAAAATTGAAAAATTGTACCCTAACATGCATGATTTGAGGCACAACCATAGATCATGAAAAAAAATCTACTTTTTTGCAGAACAAGCCTTGCTGCACCCCACACCCCCTGATAGTTCTATATGTTAACTTCTGAGCATGCACAATTCATAGGAAATATATATATATATCCCTCGGATTATTTCTTTTCAACAATGAGCAATGTGCAGAAGATACAAAAGTACAAGCAAAAGATGCAAATAGAATATTTGAAAAATTACACAAGTACACACAATTTGGTTATACAGATTTTACATAGGCTAAAATCATCTGTTGTCCAACATACACTGAGCACGTTTCTTAAACTGTCTACCAAAGTGAGTGTATTGTATTCTGAGATCACTCTTATTAGCAGCATCATGAGCAGAGTACAAGAGTTCAGCAGGCAAATTGAACATTTGTTGGTAGCCACTAAATGCGATCCAGTAGTTTCACACACAGCTGCAGCTGATTTCTCGAAAGTTTCACTAGATTTTCTGACAGTTATTAGATTCATTCACATGATTCTCGGTGCATGAACACTTGCTCTGGTAGTTTTAAATAAATGTCTACAATTTTATCTATACACTTGCAAAACATTTCAGTGTAGTACATGCACTTTCTAGTTCAGGCCTTGAGCAGTTGTAGTTGCTTGAATATGTTCCATCAAAACTCTCATCCAGTACCATTGTGATTGCTTTCTGCTTCCTTTAATAATAACGAATTATTTGTACTTTTGTCGTAGAATTGATTCTGTTTCGTTTGCCTTCTTCATGAAATTTCTGCCTCTGGTATCCTGTTTTCTGGTATCAATAATGAAAGCAGTGATGGAAGCATTATTTTAAACCTTCTACTTAGAGCCAAGTTGGTGAAAATCATGTAACCTGTAATGGTGTGTTCCTGTGTTACAATAATGCCAAGTAACAGTCCATACATCACATTTCTTAAAAATATTTTTTATACTTTGAATCATATGCTTAACTTGCTGATTATACCAGGCCTCTTGGATTTGATAAACATGCTAAAGTTCCCACTGTCTGAAAAAAATCTTGATCTCTTTGCAAATGACATATGAGGCATGGTGTGACCTGAATTGCTCTGGTGCACCATACATTGGGAATGCTGGGAGCTGGATTAACTTTAAGCTGAAGATGCTCTGAATATTTAGGGGTTCTAATCATCACAGAGTAGAAAGCTAAGGTTTCTGTACTGGAATAAGTAATTTCCCAGCTGTATGGCAATGTTAGAATTTCATGTGCAACTAATACCTCTTTCTGATTTTAATTCCTATACATGCCACACATATTATACATCTATAACGTCTTGTCATGTGAAGCCAAAGCATGATCTCTGTCCCTCTCTTTATACGTTGACATTCCCAAATAGGCTCATATGTAGTTACTGGGTTCACAGTTCAGGAGAAAGATAAAACTAACCAAATTTACCAAATGCCCCAAAGCACCGTCTGGTTCTGTGACTTGCTCAGACTCACAGAGTAGGCAAATGAAGGCAGAATGAAATGCTAAGCCACAGAAAGGCTATCATTGAACTCTCATAGACTTACTCTGCTGTGCTAACTGTCAGACTTGAATTCAGCAACACTTGACTTTGTACCTGAGGGAGAATGATGACATCGCAGTTTGGAATCATCTGTTGTAGCAGTTTTCCTTTCCTGTAGATTTTCACCTGTAACTGGTAGCTGAGACAAAATTTGTGTTATTTCTAGAACTTCTCCCAGCAAACCCTCTGCAAACTCATTTAAATAGGTTGTATTCAGAATATCTGCAATATGCATTAATGTCCCTCATTTGTATTCACCTTCCAGACATACTTTTCAACAACTAATGCATTCTCTGTAGTTTAGTTGAGGCCTTTAGGATCTGACTCTAATAAGCTTCCTGTATATATAGCCATGAAGTATCTGGCATCCATGCAATATGTGAAGCATTTCCTTCACAATCTGTGTGTATGTGGTATGTGCATCCAGCAGAGCTCCTGGTATACAAATATTAGGTCTGATCATGGGCAGAAGCATTGTTGCTAGCCGCTAGCCTTATCTGCCTTATGTGTAATTGTAATGTACTTGGCATGACTGCCTCCTGATAGTACATGGCCTATGCATGACTCAGAGCTTGCCTTATCCAGCTTCATCTGCAAAATTCTGTTTTCTACCCTGTATTGAAAAGGAATGTGTAGTAAGCCTAGTGGTAACTATTTCAACACCCTGTAAAAGGTAATGCTCCTTTGGAATCAATTTTTGAAATAATGTGGGTCTATTTATATTGTGACATTATATATTGCTTAACTGTTGCCATTATACTATTAAATCGTACATTATAATCTGCCTGTCTGTTTATCACACTAAGCCATTCCATGTGTTTAAGTTCTTGCCATACCTTCTCTTTAAAATTAATAGGCAGTCTGTGTGGAACATACATCACTGCTATGGTTTCTAGTGATAAATTAATATAATATACTTGTCTTCAAGCATTTTATACCCTTCATTAGAATAATGCTCTATGACTTCTGTTTGCCAATAAGCACTTTTCTTACCTTTTCCTTTAATTATTCACTGCACATTTTTAGATTTTTGCATTTGCAGTGAAGCATTTTGTGTGTTTTATGAATAATTTAAAAAATTCTGAAAGCTCTGCCTATGTAAAGCAGTTATATCACAGTCAGTATATGTCAACATCTGCAATGACTTGGCCTTCACCCCTCTTTAAATTTCGAGCTGTCTCTGTGAACATTCAAACTGACCTCCAGCACTTGCATCATGGATACCACATGCACTTCTTTTTGGTCGCATATTGCACATCTTGGTTGTAAACTACATTGTTGTCAACAGTTTTCATCTGAACTATCACTATTCTCTTAGTCACTCAACTATCTTTGTCCAATACTCAGTTTTTTTTTTTTAATTGAAACTGCACAGCTATGGCTTGAAATGACTGCACATGTATTTAAACTTGCACACACTGCTTAACTGTATCTGTCTCAAGTTTATGCCTGGAATATTACAGAAAAATTCAATCAGAATTATTTATTTTGCAGCTTAGAAATACATTATAACTGCAGACTCAGACATTATATTGCAGTTTTGCTCCAGTTTCAACTTTGAACATACAAGCTTTGCCATTTATGTTTAATTTCTCATTCCAGTCTTCCTCAAGATCATTGTGACCATCACTCTGACCTTTACTATTACATATTGTATCAGTTATACCTTTTTGAGCCATTTACCTCTGCAACAAGCTTATACAGTAGTCACTGATTGCCTTTCTATTATAGTCACATCTTTCTTTAACTGGTTGTCTGACTCTACAAAATTATTGTTTTGCTGTAGCAACTTCTTATCTTCAAAACACATTCTTGCAAACTGCTTAATACCTCCACACATTCCAGAAATCCAGCATTTATGTTTATATTGTTTTTCCCCTTAGGCCTATATCCATAGCATCTGCACTGGTTTGGTCGCATGCAGCCCATTTGTTGCCAGGTTCTAACTTGGTTACCAAACAGTTGTCTGCGCTTTAACTTCTGTTGGTTTTTACCACTTTTAGGCTCAGTTTTTCACCTTAATTATATACACACTATCTTACCTTCATTTGTCAAAGTCTTCAGTTACATATTTTTATTTCACAGTTGTCTATTCATTTGCACAACATACAGCTATGACTTAAGTGTTTAGTCATATTCAAGTCTGGTCCAGTTTGTTGATCCCTAACTCATCAAGTACAAGATGAATGACTTTGCACTATTGGAAATGCAGATCCATTGACGAATCAAGTTTAAATACCAATATTGTGACTTATGCTACTGACAGGCTGCAAAATGCAGACAATAAGAATTTTATTTATTCAGGAGGGCAGTTCCCCCACCCCCAACACACACACACACACACACACACACACACACACACACACACACACACACCTTCTATACATTGGAAAATGAAAAACAACCCAGTCAGTATACAGAGAACTTTTACCCTTATTGCGCAATATCACTCAATAAAATAAAAGCTGTGACATCCCCACTCTGTGCCAGTAATAAAGGAGCCTGAATCCTCACCATTGATACTGAAGAGGGACGTTCACTTGGAATACAAATGGATACACCTCTCTGTGCCAAGCACAATTTCCCTTAAGATCATCCAGGAAACACACTCTGTCTGGGGGGTTAATTCCTGTCTACATCTGTCTATACCCCCAATAAGACTCCCCACTAGCACAGCTTTGAGTTGTCCTTAACTATGGTTCAAGGCTAAGTCCTCTCATAACCTGTCTGTGAAACCAGTGCTTTGTATCCCTACTCCAAGCAGCTGACACACACACTCTTTGAGATTTGATTTGCACACACACACACACACACACACACACACACACACACACACACACACACACACACACACACACACACACACACACAACACACCAGGGAAAGGCTGACACAGATTCACCTGCTGTGCCCCCTTCTGCCCAGACTATAAGGTAGTTATCACTGTCACCAGAAACCCTGCAGGCTACATGAAGGTTCTTACAAGGGTACCCAATTATACTGAGTAAAATTAGCATTATTACAAATGGTAATGTTGACCAAACAACAAATCTTTCAGGAGTGGCTAGAATTATCACCAAATAAATATGTACAAATTCTCTCAAAACTTAAATATTTTTTCTAAAAGGACCAGCCACAATAAAAAGTTTAAATATACTTAATAATAAATAATAAAAGAAAATGAAAATACTAAATATATATTTACAGTAAACACCTGAATTTCAGGCACAGGGAATATTAAAAATAATGCTAATGAAAAGTTTCACACAGTTATAGAAAAACAATATTTAGCTAATCTCACTGTCTATTCCTGATTGACTAAAGAATTACTGTTCCTACTTACTGAATAGAGCAAGGCAAGATGGGTGAGTGATCCTTGTCATCAGATCCAAGACAGAAGATGATCTATATTAGAGCCACGAAAAGTCAGTACAGCGTACAGCATTTTACATCGAAAATGCCATTCAACAAACTGTTATAGTGAGATCACGGTGTAGTGAAGATCAGAAAATTTGCCCTTTCCTCACTGTAGTGCGATCTTGGAGTTGGTATATATAATTGGGGGGGTGATGGCCTCCCACAAGAGCAAGTTCAACGAATGGCGTTCTCAGTGTAAAAGCCGTTCGCTGAACTGACATTTCGTGGTTCTAATATAGACCTGACAGAATAGAGAATGCTGCTGAGACTATAGTCTCCTCTAATATTAAAACATTATTTCTGTATAGAATGACATCACATATATCTGGTCATCTGACTCTGTTTCCTGCACTATCCCCCATCACTAGAAGCTACCAGGGTCTAGCACCTATGTGCTACAACACATACAAATAGAGCTTTGCTCAGATGTGGTACAGCTGCTGGAAGTCATAAAACCATAAAACCATTTCATTCTTACTACGGGAGCTACCAATGATTCTCTAGCACAGACATTGCAAATCTGGCTCTTTTCAAAACTGTGGGATAACTTCTTTATGGCTTAACCCATAAAGTAATTAAGTGTTATTCTAAACTCTTAGTTTTGGTTTAAGCACCTGGGCTTTAGACCCACCACTTAGCTCTTCCTGGCCTTTCTCCCTCAGATTCTGACAAATATGGATGGATAATTTCCTACAGTTTCTCCTGCCAGTATGGTTGATATGGGCATTCAGAGACAGTGTAGCAACTGCCTCATGTACATGGATAACCATCTACTACTACCAGCTAGGAACACAATTTGTGAGAGATGCAATTACATTAGGAACCTAGAGTCCAAGCTCTCTCTCCCTCAAGCCAGTATATGTTGCACCAAAAAGGTTGTCAACACAATCACTACACCTCAAACACCACCCACACCTACACAACACACACCTACATATGCAGAGGTATTCCACATAAACATAACCAAACAAAGGAGACCTCCGAGGCAAAAGCACATGCAATCTCCACAACCCTCCACACCACATACCATGCATAGTCCACACACCTGTGTCTCACAGCCAATAAGGCTTCACCATAAACCCAACATATTAGTCATAGGAGACTCCATTGTGAAACACACAGATGTATGTCTCTCACCAGGCTAGATAAGGAAAAAGTCACGGTTAGTTGTCTGTCAGGTTCTAGAATCCACCATATCACATACGCACTCAAGTCAATCAACTACAGGTACTGTTATGACTCTGTCATAGTCCATGTTGGTGTGAATGACTTGAGACGTACCTCTCTGGACTATATGAAGATGCATGATTGAGCTCGCTGATTATGTGTCCCAGGCAGGTATGTCCTTAGCCTTAAGCAGGATTCTGCCATCACCCAGAATGATGCCTCAATACAAACAGAAAATGATTGGCTTTAACAATTGGTTTAGTTTCTGGTGTCATCCCAGGGGGATCCAGTACTGACAGCCTGGGAAGATATGATCAACAGGTCACGATGCATTGCCAGAGATGGCCTGCATCTGTCTGACCTGGGCTTCAGGCTTCTGGCAAAGGCTCTTGCCTCTCCTATAGTGCCTTTTTTAGGAAAAGTGATTAGGTTAAAGCTACCAACATAAAAATTTCAACAAAATACAAATTAAAGGTCATGCTGCTAAATGCTAGGAGTTTAAACATGAAACTGCACTCATTGCAAGCATTCCTAACCCTGGAAAATGTTGACATCTGTGCAGTCACAGAAACCTGCTTCAAAACTGAGGAGAGCATCCCAGCCTTAGCTGGTCACTCATCCTATCATATATTCAGACCCCCAACTGTGAGCAGTAAAGCCAAAGGAGGTGGAGTTTCAATATACATTAAAGACATGCACATCTCCAGGCTGATCAAACAGTATGACACTCAAGAGACACTCCGGGTGCAGTTAACCATTGACAAGACCCCTATTCAAATCATAGCTAGCTACCAGCCCCCAAATCTGACTCAAGATGCCCAATCTGCCTATTTGGACCTGTTCAAATCTATCAAGATTCAACCCTTTAGTCTGATCCTGAGTGACTTTAACTTCCCAAAGATAGATTGGAAGAACTATTCATGCCAGAACATAAATGCCCAGAGATTTCTTGATTTTGTCAATGCAAATGCCTTGGAACAGCTAGTTGATAACCCCCACAAGAGGTGATTATATCTTGGAATTGGAATTAACCAACATGAGTAGCCGCTGCAGCATCCCTATAGTATTGTACTCCCTGGTAAGATCCGACCATAAAGCAGTTACTTTTGAAGTCACCATCTCCTCCCAACCCCCTCTAGCTAGGATCAGACATAAAAACTTCTCCAAAGCTGATTACAGCCTCCTGAGGGATGGTATAAACAGCTTTACAGCCCCCTCTGCAGGAACTGGCAACAATATCCAAAACTACACCAAAGCACTATATGAGCATTTATATAGATGCATGGAATCAGGAATAACCAACATGATTAAATTATCCTCTGCAAGGAAGAGTAAATCTGTCTGGTGGACATCTGCAATAAATAAACTCTATAACAAAAGAAAAAAAAATGCTGTCCAAGACCAAGAAGGAGCAGGCGCCCAATTGGAAACCATGTCTAATTAGCCTGAACAAGCAAATAAGAGCATTAGTGAAAGCCTCCAAAGCAAACTTCAAGTCCAAATTGGCCACATCTACTAGAGACAGTCATAAGGCCTTCTTCACATATGTCCACACCCACAAAAGAAGAACCCAGATCTGTTCAGAATTGGTGGTTAGAGACACCACATATACAAATGCCATTGATATAGCAAGCTTGCTGGCTGACAGGTTCAGCAAAAACTTGACCCCTCTGTCCCCCCATCAGTAAATCAGGACATCCCCAGTATCTGCCCCCTTCCCCTTATATCTAGGGAACAGATCATCACTGCTCTCTCAAAGGCAAAAAATACAGTCTCCATGGGAACCGATAACATCCCAGGCTGCATCCTACATGAATTCAGGCAGGAATTTGCAGCACAATTAGGCACCCTATTCAACCAAAGCCTGAGTACTGGCTTTGTCCCAGCTGACTGGAGGACAGCCACTGTCATCCCTTCACACAAAGGTGGAGCACCCACCGATCTGGGAATTTGTAGACCCATCAGCCTAATTAGCCTGATCTACAAGGCCATGGAGCAGATTATCATGGACCTCGTTAACAAGGACATTGGCAAACTCCAAACACTCAATCCCACACAGTTTGGTTTTGTCAAGGGGAGGTCATGTTTTCTAAATTTGGTTGACTTCTTTGAGACAGTCACCAAAGCCATGGATGAGAGGAAGATGGTGCACAATGCCTACCTTGACCTGGCCAAAGCCTTTGACACTATTCCCCACTCGGGCATAATAGATAAACTCTCTCAACTAGGCATCAATCCATATGTTACCAGATGGGTAGCAAATTGGCTCACTGATAGAACCCACCTAGTCAAAATAGGGGAAACCACCTCAAACAGTATACCTGTGACAAGTGGCATACTCCAGGGTTCATTCTTGGGGCCTCTGTTATTTGGGATACACTTTTATGAGGTGCAGGCCAAAGTTTACAGATGACTATAACCTGGGTGCTGTTATCAATTCCCCTAGTGATGTGGACATCCTCTAATAGGGTTTCAGTCAGAGAAATGATTGGTGCCAGAAACATGACCTCAAACTGAATACCAAAAAAATGCATCGTCATCCCCTTTGGGGAGAGTGACGTCCCCACAAATTATCACATTAATAACAACATCCTAAGCACACAATCAGCCATGAGGGATTTGGGAACCCAGGTTGATAGCAACCTGACTTTTGACCACCATGTTGCTTCCGTTGTAAGGAAAGCCTTCTACATGGCCAACCTCATAAGTAAGGGTATCTTATCCAGGGACAAGGAGATCATAACATCCCTGTATTCTTCCCTTATAAGGCCAATTATTGAGTACAATGCCCCTTTCGGCATGTACCTCACAAAACACATGCAGCAGCTGGACAGACCACAGAGTTTCTTCACCAGGAGAATCCAGGGCTTCAGACATCTACCATACACAGATAGACTAAAAGCCCTGTCCCTCTACTCAGTTTCAGACAGATTCCTTAGAGGTGACCTCTGACTGGCATACAAGGTGATCACTGACCCCACTTTGATGGGACAGCTGCATATCCTCAAGTCAAGCTCCACTCGAGAAACCCGCACGCGCAGCCTCAACTTTGTCTGTGACATCAACAAGACTTGGTGGCACAAATGTATAAAAAAAGCTGAACAACCACGGTGAAAGGATAAACTCTTTAATGGTAAAACAAAAGTGAGTGCTTTCTAGATCGCTTCATCAGACTTAGTTAACATCACACACTCCACTAATATATATAAATTTCAAGCAACTAATCAGTTAAAACAATTAATTAAATACTCATATTACATTCAATTAATAAAAATGGTAAAAATTCATAAATACACATAAGAAGTTATTAAAAGCAAATAAATATGGGAATGCAAACTAATAGCGTGGATAGATTTAATGAACCATATAGAGAAGAAAAATCAATGTTTAAGTGCTCTTGCATTTAGAAATGGTTTTAGAGAAACAGTTTCATTGATGCCTGGGGGTTTATCTGCATTAAGTTGTAAAATCCATTTTTGTTCAGCCTCTTCTGTTCTATTTTTAATGTCACCCCCTCTAATACTTTCCTCTAAAACTTCTAAAATTAGAAATTTAAAAACATGGTGCATCCCTTCTGCTTCTACATGTTTAGCTAAAGCACTAGTCTCTTTCTTATTAACTATGTCCCTCATGTGTTCTAAAATACGTTCTTTCAGCATTCTATTAGTTTTGCCTACATAAAAAACTTTACAATACTGGCAAAAACTGAAGAAAACTATACTTCTAGTCCTGCAGTCTGCATAAAAATCGAATTTAATTTCAAATTTTTGCTGAGGATGTACAAATGCACTACATGAGAAAATGTATTTGCAGGCTCTACAGTTTCTATACATATCTGTCCCTATTCTATCTGATGTAGTCAAGGATTTAGGCACTTGTGTTTTGTAGCATAACTGCCTTTTAAGTGATTTTTTTGGTTGTAAAAGAAAAATGAGGTCAAGAGTTAATGACCCCTTCCAGTTCTTTAGTGGCTGTAAGTATATTCCAATTTTTCTTGAACATTTCACAGAACAGACTTATGTCACTCGCATATATAATAGGAAATCTAAGTTTCTCTCCCATAGGATTTAACCTAGAAGTACCTTGTGTGATCTGTTCTGAAAAATAGGATCTGCCTTTCCCTTGACATTCTTGATAGACTTCTTTGATAGTGGTATCTATTTCTAACTGATTATAGCCTCTCTCAGTGAAGTCTTCTCTCAATACCTGCATAGACCTCATTAATTCATCATCTCTAAGATGTAGTCTTGAAACTCTCAGAAATTGCCCTTTCGTAACATTCTTAACGATTTGCCTTGTATGCATGCTATTTTTGTGTAATAAAGAATTCTTCCTGCTGGGTTTTCTATATAAACTAGTTGCCATCTGGCCTATTTCTGATTTTTTAACCAGTACATCTAAGAATTCTAACTGTTCATTTGAGCACTTATAATTAAATCTTAAAAAAGAGGTTGTTTTGTGAAGGTGCTCTAAGAATCTTTCTAACATCTCTATAGAATTTCCACATAGAAAAAACATGTCATCCACAAAACGTGCATACCATAGTACATATTTGCTAAATTCATTTCCCTGTAGTAGAAACGTATCTTCCCATTGGACTAAAGCTAGGTTGGCATAGATATTGGCGCAGACAGTGCCCATAGCTACGCCAGCTTTCTGTAGATAAAAATCTTCTTTAAATACAAAGACATTGTTGTCCAAAATTATTTCAAGCCGACTGCATAACAGAGTCACTTTATCATTGGAAAAAAATGCGTTTTGAACATAGTAAACTCCTAATATTCTCTATTCCCCACTAGTTGGGGATCACTGTAAAGACTGATGCAATGTCAAGAGTTACAAGTAGGTAGTCCTTATCTAGCAGAGCTGTCTTAATATACAGTGTTTGTAGGAAAGATTTTGTGCCATTCAGTACTGTTTCACAAGTTTCAAGTGATGGATGGAGATTTGTCTCTACAAAAATTGACATGGCTTCAGTTGCCCAACCTATACTAGAGAATATCGGTCTCATTGGTGGGCATATTGCATCTTTATGCACCTTGGAAAGCCCATAAATAACTGGGATAGTGGGAGATTCAGTATTAAAATATTTAAATAAGTCCTCTGATATCAGATGTGTTGTCAATAAGTCAAATAGTGGAATGGCAATCCTATGAATGACACATTTCACTATAGTTCCTGTAATACATGTATAGGTCTCATTGTCATTCAGTAACTTCATTTGCTGAATATAAAACTCCCTATCCATAATTACAATTCCCCCTCCTTTATCTGCTGGTTTAATTTCCACTGAATGTAGTTCTTTCAATTCATACAAAGCATTAGATTCATCTCTACTTGGATTATGAAAAGCAGGTGCTCTATCTGAATTAAATACCTCTCATCTGTTTTCCACACACTGACACAAAAGCTTCTACCATTGGATGCATTTTAGGCATGAAAGTGCTAGTTTTTTTAAAGATATTAACAGTTTCTGTCATTGTTCCATTAAACATGATTTTTAACATTAAATTACAACCAAATAATTTAAGTTCCTTAAGGATATCTACCAGCACAGTTCTCTGGGCTGGAATAAATGACAGTCCTTTATTTAGTAGCGATATATGTGCCTCATTTAGTACTAAGGAAGAATGATTTATCACCAGACCTTTATGTTCTTGATGTGGGTCACCATTGTATTCCACGTTTGGTATCTGCCTGACTCGGCCCTTTCTCCCTCTGCACCTCGATCTGCTTTTTATTGGTAAAGCATTC
The DNA here is from genome assembly GCF_019279795.1 of Protopterus annectens. NCBI lineage: Eukaryota > Metazoa > Chordata > Ceratodontiformes > Protopteridae > Protopterus > Protopterus annectens. Next base: position 520,635,027 of record NC_056731.1, read on the forward strand.
TTCAGTGTGAAGGGTGTCATCTGTGTTCCTGTTGTTCCCTTCTGGTTCATGGAAAATGGAGTATTATCGCTGAGTTTATTGCCATTATCATTGTTCTTACTGTTCCTTGTTGTTATATCCTTAGGTTTCACTGCTAGCGGCTGCTCAACAGGAGTTACTGGTAAATTCTGTATCTCCTCAGGGTTAGCAGTTATAGCCACTTCCTCTTCAGTTATTGGCCTCTCATTAGTCACTGGGTGTTGTCATTCTCTATGGGGACTGGATTAACAAGTTGGTCTGTTACTGTAATAGATGGTTTAGGCCATGAGAATACTCACTGGACTGAAAATCGTTCATGTCTCTTTGAAGCTTTTTAAGCTTCATATTTTGTGGCCATTTCTCATAGCTAGATATACTTTCAAACAGGGTATCTAGTTTATCCCCAATAACATCATTCGAAAAGTTAGCATATAGATCACTCTGTATAGCCTTCAGTTCATTCACAAGTTCCCTTTCCTGAGGTAAAAAATACTCAATGAGCAAGTTCATGTAATTGTAGCTCAGTTGTAGATTAAGCTGCTGACATTTTTTTCAGGAGATCAGGAAAGGCATCCCCATATGTAGACATGGTTAGTACTCTTAAGTCTCTGGGAGCTATTTTATACTGTAAACAGGCTTCCAGATAGAATCTCTGACATTGGAGCCTTTTAAAAATGTATACAGTTTATTTTCAAAGGCTCTAAATTTATCTCTAAAGAGTACTTGTGCTCCTTGGTCTATATCAACAGTATATTCTTCTGAAAAAACTGGTCTCTCAACCAGTGGGTTTACCTCCATGCAAAGAATTCTACTAGAATGTTCCATTCCATTTTGAGGGATAGTATTCCCATTTGGATTATATTTAAGTTCAACTTCATATCCTTCTGCCATGTCCCAGACATGATGTTCACAACCCAGCACAAAAAGAAAAGAAAAACACAGGTACCGTTTAAACAGCTTGTTCTTCACCTCAGATCCACAAATCTATAAAAGAAGCCGAACTACCACAGTGAAAGGATAAGCACTTTAATGGTGAAACAAAAGTGAGCGCTTTCGCAACCATCCAGATTGCTTCATCAGACTTAGTTAACATCACACACTCCACTAATATATATACATTTCAAGCAACCAATCAGTTAAAACAATTAAGTACTCATATTACATTCAATTAATAAAAATGGTAAAATATCATGAATACGCATAAGAAGTTATTAAAAACAAATAAATATGAGAATGCAAACGAATAGCATGGATGGATATAAAAATAGAACAGAAGAGGCTGAACAAAAATGTATTTTACAATTTAATGCAGATAAATCCCCAGGCATCAATGAAACTGTTTCTATGAAACCATTTCTGAAGGCAAGAGCACATAAACATTGATTTTTCTTCTATATATGGTTCATTATATCCATCCATACTATTAGTTTGCATTCCCATATTTATTTGTTTATAATAACTTCTTACGTGTATTCATGAATTTTTACCATTTTTATTAATTGAATGTAATATAAGTACTTAATTAATTGTTTTAACTGATTGGTTGCTTGAAATGTATATATATTAGTGGAGTGTGTGATGTTAACTAAGTCTGACGAAGCGATCTGGATGGTCGCGAAAGCGCTCACTTTTGTTTTACCATTAAAAAGTATATCCTTTCACCGTGGTAGTTCGGCTTTTTTTATACATTTGTAACTCTTAGGTGAAGACCGAGCTGTTTATCCAGTACCTGTGTTTTTCTTTTCTTTAAGAATTGTTAGTAGGACAGACAGATTTGTGTCCCAGAGACTCCCTCATCTATGGAATAGACTCCCTCTCTACATCAAGCAGGGTACCTCTTTACCCCTTTATAAGTGGAACCTGGATAACTGGATGGGAAACAGAAAGTATAACCCTAGGATTTCACCTGTGTCCCAAAAGATGGCATACTGAGGAATGCAGCGCCCCTCTAACGCTCCACTGCAGTGTCAGTAATGGCATACTCTGGAGAGCAGCCCCCCCCCCTCTAATGCTACACTGCAGTGTTAGTAATGGCATACTCAAGAGAGCAGCCTCCCTCTAATGCTACACTGCAGTGTTAGCAATGGCATATTCAGGAGAACAGCATCCCATCTAACCCTACACTGCAGTGTCAGTATAATGGAAAATGAATTTAGATACATGAGGTGGGAATAGAACCCACAGCCTTCAAAACTTCCAGTGTCAAAAGTGAGTGCGCAGGAAACCTTTTTAAGTCCTATAGGGTTTCATAAAGTCAAGGTTTAGGTTCAGACTACTAACTGTCAGATTAAACAACAGAATTGGATTAATCTCCACTGTCTTCTTGCCACATGAGGGACTGGTGGGATTAGTGGTATAGACAGCTCTTGAGATAGAATTGATAATTTAATTCTAAGATT